>NC_134687.1:250437341-250694841 GCF_050947455.1 Rhinoderma darwinii | reverse complement strand
CTTCATAAAAACAGATCAAGTTAGTTTGACAACTTCGGTCCTTAGTAAAACCGTGCTGGCTGCACTTATACTATTTTTTTGTCACATAATCCTGTATATAGTCCCTCAATAGCCCCTCAAACATTTTCCCCACGATGGATGTTAAAAGGTAATGTGTCGCTAGAAAGTTTTTGTTTTTTTTAGTTAAACAGTTAGTGTATAAATGATTAAACATTGTTCTAATTTTTTCACGAGTCAGGAAATATTATAAATGAGATAAATTGGAGCAATTCCCAAAATTGCAACATTGCTTTATGCTGCAAAATTTGAGAAAACACACTCGCTCTAGTGAGCTCACAGAATCCCCTCTCCCTTATCCTGGCTAGTGCCAGGAGAAAGGAGGGGATTGAACGGTCAAACCTCCTACACTGTGTGTCGCCATTTTTTGAGCGAACACACAGTGTAGTAGGTTTACATACAGTAATAATCACACACTAAAACAGTAGTAATCTTATTGTCCAGGCGCGGCTTCCGGTCCACAAGAAAATGGCGCCGGACGTCGCTCGGCCGAAGACCTTCCACACAGACGGCGTACAGAATAGTGAATGGAACGGGTCCCGTTCGCATTCACTATGGGGCTGTATGTGCCGTATTCCATGTCTGTATGTGTCGTTAATCGACACATACAGAGATGAAAAAAAAAAAATGGCAGCCCCCATAGACCAGAAAGAGTTCGAAAATAAAAAAAAGTAAAACACAAATAAATAAAACATTTTTTTATAAAAAACACTAAAAGCAAATTGATATAAAAATTATTTTTTTCGCAACACCCTTCCTTTAAGCTTACTGGTCTATAATTACCCAGGGAAGACCTAGAGCCCTTTTTGAAAATAGGCACCACATTTGCCCTGCGCCAGTCCCTTGGCACTATACCAGTCACTAGAGAATCTCTAAACATTATGAAAAGGGGGACAGAAATAACTGAACTAAGCTCTTTAAGAATTCTAGGGTGTATCCCATCTGGTCCCGGGGCCTTGTGCACATTTATTTTATTTAATTTAGCTTGAACCATCTCTACATTCATCCAATTCAGTATATCAACTGATATATTAACAGCACTGGCACCGGCTACATCAGCTGCTCTTTCTTCTGTTGTATATACAGAGCTAAAGAACCCATTTAGTAACTCTGCCTTCTCTTGATCCCCTGTGATCAACTCCCCATTACCATTATCTAGGGGTCCTACATGTTCAGACCTTGGCTTTTTAGCATTTATACACTTGAAGAATTTTTGGGGATTTGTTTTACCATCCTTGGCCACCTGCCTTTCATTTTGTATTTTTGCCGATTTTATTACCTTTTTACAGATTTCATTAAGCTCTTTATATTTTACAAAGGCTACAGCTGTACCCTCAGATTTGTATTTTTTAAATGCCCTTTTTTTTATCATGTATTGCCCTTTTCACAGAAGGTGTAAGCCATGTGGGGTTTAATTTTAGTCGTTTATACTGGTTACCTGCAGGAATACATTTTGCACTAGAATTACCCAAAGTAGATTTGAAAATCTCCGATTTATCATTTGTTCCATTATTTGACATTAGTTCTTCCCAGTCTATATCCTGAATTGCAGCCCTCATCCTGGGGAAATTGGCCTTCTTAAAATTAAATGTTTTTGCCCTCCCAGCCTCTGTTTGTTTTTTACAGTATAGGTAAAATATAACTATATTATGATCACTGTTACCGAGGTTTTCACGAACATTGACATTCCAAACAAGCTCTGCATTATTAGAAATGACCAGATCCAACAGCGCTTCACCTCTAGTCGGGTCTTCCACAAACTGGCCCATAAAATTTTCCTGCAACAGGTTCAGGAAATGTCTCCCCTTTGCAGTTGAAGCCAAATCATGACACCAATTAATATCCCGGAAATTAAAATCTCCCATTATCACTACAGTGCCCGCCTGTGCAGCCCACTCCATCTGTTTATATAGCTGACCTTCCATCTCCTCAGTTATATTGGGGGGGGGGGGGGGGGGTCTATAGATTACACCAAAAGTAATTTTTTCAGTGATTACCTCCCTTTCTAGTTCCACCCACAAGGTTTCAACCTCCTCACAATCTTCACCCACTATTGTCTCTTTCACACTCGCCTTCATATCACTTCTCACATACAGACATACACCACCGCCTTTCCTATTTGTCCCGTCTTTCCGAAACAGTGTAAAACCCTGTAGATTTACAGCCCAATCATGTGAAGAGCCTAGCCATGTTTCAGCAACACCAACTAGATCTATATTTTCTTCCAGTATCAAGGCCTCCAGCTCCCCCATTTTGCTTGCTAGACTTCTGGCATTTGTGAACATACACTTTAACTTGCCTTTCAGTTTTTCACTTTTATTATCAGAAATGTGACTGGACATTTGGGCATTTTTATTTACACTGCTGTTTTGTAACAAAAGGATCTCCTGATCCTGATGTGATGTAGGTTACCCCAGCTGAGAGAACAGCTGGGGAATATGGCTAATTTAAAAACTGCTGGGGGCTCCAGCTGCTACAAAGGTGTTGTCATTGCGAGGAAAGGTCTTGCTGACAGTTACTTCACTGGAGATTCCTGACTCATGTTTAACGGAAGCTTGTGGCCATCCAGTGGTAACAGTCATCATGTTAAAAAACAAAACAAAACGGATACCGCACAGTATTTTTTTTTGCGACAGGGAAAAGTATGGTCTACTAGGCTACTCCAGCCTTCAAAGAAAAGGTATACTGAGGCGTACCAGTCCTATGGAGGCCAAAGGACACTCTTTTAGCCTCCATTAAGTTAATGGAGACATTTATCGAGTACGTTGGGAGCTTTCCCAGAGGTATATGCTAAAAGTAAGGCATAAATGTGATGTGTACACGTCTTGAGGCTGTGTTCACAAGTTAGAGTATTTTTTTTTATGCGATTTTTGTGAAAATTGCATCAAACACTATACCACTCAACATAGGAACATGGGTTTAAGCATTATAAGCCAGTCACCCACTAATAGATTAACAGGTGGCCATACAAGTTGAATATTTTTCTTTCTCCATTGAACAGCAGCTGCATGGAAACACAAGAGACAGATACCCAGAATTCACAAGGACCCAGAGTATATACAAATATTAAAATAATGGAAATTCACATTTAACCCCTTAATGACAAGCCTATTTTAAACCTTAATGACCAAGCCATTTTTTACGTTTTTCCATCGTCGCATTCCAAGAGCTATAACTTTTTTTATTTTTACGTCGACATAGCTGTATAAGGTCTTGTTTTTTGTGGGACAAGTTGTATTTTTTTAATAGCACCATTTTGAGGTACATATTTATTGATTAACTTTTTTTTGGGGGGGGGGGGGAATACTTAAATTCCGCCGCACTTTCTTGCGTCCTAAATCTAGGCCATTTATCGTGTGGTATAAATAAAACAACTTTATTCAGCGGGTTGTTACGATTGCAACGATAGCAAATTTTTATAGATTGTGTTTGTTTTACTACTTTTACACAGTAAAAAACGCTTTTTTTTCAAAATTATTTGTTTTTGTGTCTCCATATTTGAAGAGCCGTAACTTTTTTTTATTGTTCCGCCGATGCAGTAGTATGAGGCCTTTTTTTGCGGAAATACTTGGTTTTTATTGGTACCATTTTGGAGTAGATGCGACTTTTTGATCACTTTTTATCACATTTTTTTTTAAGTCAGGATTCACCGAAAACAGCAATTTTTCCATAGTTTTTTATTTAATTTTTTACAGCGTTCAGCGTGTGGGTTAAATAATGTAATAGCTTTATAGTTTGGGTCGTTACGGACGCGGCGATACCAAATATGTGTAACTTATTTTTGCTTTAATTTGGTTTTTTAATAATAAAGCCGTTTATAAGGGGAAAAAGTGGGATTTTTTTTGTTCACATTTTTTTTAAATTAAAATCTATTAAACTTTTTTTTTACTTTTTTACTAGTCCCACTAGGGGACTTTAATATGTGATTCTCAAATCATTTTAAACCGACAGGCAGTAATACACTGCAATACAAAAGTAATGCAGTGTATTATAATAGCGGACAGGCATCTGCTAGGACATGCCTCTGGCATGACCTAGCAGGCAGTCTCTACAGGCAGACATGGGGGCCTTTATTAGGCCCCCGGCTGCCATCGGAGACACAGACACTCGGCGATCTTATCGCCGGGTGTCGGTGGGATGAGAGGGATCTCCCTCCAAAACAACTCAGGATGCGGCGCTCGCTATTGAGCGCAGCATCTGAGGGGTTATATCGATCTCACCTGTTCGAACAGGGATGCCCTCAGCTACCTCTGGTAGCTGAGAGCAGGGAGATTTAACGGCTCCCTGGTCTGTTTATTTATTCTGATGCAGCGCTGTAAAAAGGCTTATGCATCAGAATAAAGCCCATTAGTGGCCGCCGTGAAAAGGCATACTGGCGTCACTAACTGGTTAAAAAATGTGAATCTCAAAATTTAAAAAGAGCTTAGAGAGAATCTTTTAGAGATATAGAAAAGTTATCATAAAAACCAGATTCATTGTGCTACCGATGGGGATCTATGCCAGGAAGGAAGGAAGGAAAAAAAAAAAATGCAAAAAAGGAAGTGTCATAACAATCCAAGGCATAAAACTGTCCATCTCTAAGGGAAAGGTTAGCCCACGCATCACTTTATTTTAATTTCCCTAGAACTACTTCTGTAAACTACTGCTGTCAGATGTCAATGTTCCCATACAGACCTCCGTTATCCAAATGGTCTGTGCATTCATGAAATAGTTTTAAGTTAGGGAATTTGTATATGCTGCGATATAATATTGAAGCAAAACTTTACCAAAAAACAAAGTACATGTAGATCTGTACCTTACAGAAATGTTGTACTTACCCAGTGTATACACACATATGTCAACGCCACTGCGGAGCTCAATAAGCACAGTAACACCACAATAAAATACATAAACTGAAAGACACAAACATTAAAAATTATTACGCATAATAACGGTTATACATGGATGCAACTGTACCTCCGTGAAGGATAACCCAAAACACGGTGCTTCTTTTACTTCAAAAGCATCACAAGCTGTTGACTAACAACTTTGTGGTAATAAAACCTGTGTTGATCATAGACAACATATTTACCATTAAGGCTTCGTTCACATCTGCGTCACTGTCCATATATGGTCAGTGACCGCAACGTCGGCAGCAGTGCTTGAGTCCACAGGCAAAGCATCAGCTGATGCTCAGGGACTCCAGCGATAGGAAATCCCTGTAATCGCTGACCACATATAGACCGCGACGTCGGCAGCAGTACTGCAGCCGACGTCACGGTCCATATATGGACCAAATGTCGGGAGCAGCGCTTGAGTCTCGAGCAAAGTGCTAGCTGATGCTTTGCTCGGGGACTCCTGCAATAGGCCGTGTCAGCATATTAGAAAAAGCTACAGGACTTCCAGGAACAATTCACCGGGTTTGAACTGCACCATTTAGTATCGAATTTTAAATTAAAGTAAAATTAGTAAGGGACTTTTTACATAAAAATATTCATGCAATGCAATTTTTGGTCCCTGGATAACCCCTTTAAGTACAGTATATCCAATAATACACTGCTAAAAGTGCATCTAATTTTTTTCCATAGTCCTTTTTTGTTTTTCTTGGTTAAAAATGTATGGTAGTATTTATTTAGAACACTACCTATCCCAGTTCCTAAACAGGATATTGACTCTCTTCAAAAATCAATCTTTAGGTTTATACGGCGCTATAAAACGTCCACGTATCTCAAAGTCTGTCATATATCTACACAAAACAAAGAGTGGATTCTCTGTGCCTCATTTATTTAAGTATTATCTGGCTGCTAGACTCGCTCAATTGGTTAGTGTCACGTCATGTGTGCCCTAGCACCTCTCTTTTGGACTAGTCTTGAAGCCCATTTAGTTTCCCCCTGACGTGGCCCACGTTAATTTGGACCTCTGCTCTATATCCTAACAATTTCAGACATGTATCTCCATTTTCCTACTTTGATCTGGTATTATGGAGGAGCGTTAGGGTATGTGCACACACACTAATTACGTCCGTAATTGACGGACGTATTTCGGCCGCAAGTCCCGGACCGAACACAGTGCAAGGAGCCGGGCTCCTAGCAGCATACTTATGTACGACGCTAGGAGTCCCTGCCTTGCTGCAGGACAACTGTCCCGTAGTATAATCATGTTTACAGTAAGGGACAGTTGTCCTGCAGCGAGGCAGGGACTTCTAGCATCGTACTTAAGTATGATGCTAGGAGCCCGGCTCCTTGCACGGTGTTCGGTCCGGGACTTGCAGCCGAAATACGTCCGTCAATTACGGACGTAATTAATTAGTGTGTGTGCACATACCCTTAGGTTTAAGTTCGCTTTACAGGGTAGGCCTTCCCTACTAACGCCTATATTTTGTAATCCTGAATTTTCCCCAGCTTTACACCCACACTCCTTTAGATGGTGGTTAGACAATAATCGGAGCATCGTGAGAGAAATCATTATTAGGGCGGATTTACACGAACGTGTAATACGTCTGTGCAACACGCGTGATATTCACGCGCCTCGCACGGACCTATATTCATCTATGGGGCCGTGCAGACAGTCCGGGATTTTCACGCAGCGCGAGTCCGCTGCGTGAAACGCACGACATGTCCTATATTTCTGCGTTGTTCGCGCATCACGCACCCATTGAAGTCAATGGGTGCGTGAAAATCACGCGCACCACACGGAAGCACTTCCGTGGGACGCGCGTGATTCGCGCAACAGCAGTAAAATGTATGAATGAAAACAGAATGACGGCGAAAATCACGCAGCCGCGCATCATATGGTGATGACACACGGAGCTGTTAAGTGCCTTTTGCGCACGCAAAACGCGTTTTTTGCACACACTCCTGTAAACCCGCCCTTAGTAGCAAATTGAGGACTCCTAATTATTTCAATATTAAGTTTCACCCGCCATCTACTGAACTTTTCCATGCTCAACAGATTTTGCATTTTTTTTTTAGAACAATCACCTCCGCCTCCCCTAAGTTAGACTTAGCACCTATCGAATCCCTAGGTCTTTTTAGAGCTAACTTACCAGGATCATTGTATTCTTTATTCTACTTTACACTGTCCACCTACTGGAGGCAAGTTGCCATTCATGATCAGGTGGGAGGAAGAGCTGGGCATATCACTTGATCATGAGCAATGGAGTTTCATTTGCACTACTGTTAATAAGGGGAGTTTACAAGTCGCCCTGATGGAGACCTCTCAAATTATTGCATAGAGTATATATGGTACCGACCAGAATACACACCACGTACCCGGATATTCCGGACACATGCTTTAGATGGTGTGTGGACCCCGGCTCTCATCTGCACACGTGGTGGACTTGTCAAAAAGTCAAATGCTTTTGGAGATCGATTAGGATACTTGCTAATTTGGTGATGAACACTCACGTAGAGCTAACACCTGAGGTTTGCTTACTAGGGGTGAAACCAAACGGCCTTTCTTACCCTTCCTTTAAATTGCTTCAACTCCTTATAATGTCAGCTCATATACATATTGATCAAAATTGGAGAAAGCCGTCACTTTCAATTACAGCAGTAAAACAAACGCATGAATACAATTTTGGTTTACGAAAAACAATGCCATTAGACAAGATACTGTAGCACAATTTGATAAGATTTGGTCCCCATGGCTGCGAACTATGGCAGTCCCAAACCTTTCTTATTATTTAGCAATGTGATGAGCTCTATGTGTGGTGGAGGAGTGCTCGTGTATCCTTATTCTTTGCTTTGCCCATTATCGGGAATTTATGGTTTGGTCTACCCAAAGGCTGTTTCTATATTCGCCCATATGACTCGCTGAGTTTTCAGACATATGTTTGTTTGGTTTTTTTTCCTGCATGCTTCTTACTCCACAGACACCATGTTCATAAGGTTTAATTTTCTCTCGTTCCTTTAAATAATATACCCTGCTGGATATCGTTTATTTGGCTTCCTGCGTGAAGTCCTGACTTATTATTTGTAAACTGCCTATTGTATATCCGAATTGTGTTGTAATTCAATAAATTACTTGGAAACTAAAAATGTATAGTATTTTTCATAGCAAGGATGGTCAACTACACAGTTTGGGCTTAACCATATAGCATACTTTTAGGCCTTATTTAGGTCTGTTTAGCATCCGCCAAAAATGGAGCTCCCTCTCTGTCAAACACATTAAATGCCACGGTCGCTATTGACAGTCATCTAAGGGGTTAAACTGCTGGAATCAGGGAGCTCTTCGATTCCGGTAGGAGCCTGGCTGTGCTCCTGATCTCGTGAAAAACAATGGAAATACCTACGAGATCAGAGTGACTGATATATTTGTCACGATGCAGGAACGAACACCTGCTTGTGACGGATAACCATCACTCGTCGTTAAAGGGTTAAACCCCTGTAAAAGGGGTTATCCAGTGTTTTTTGTTATTTCTAACCAACCCTCTTATTCACGAAGAATGTGGGCTTTCCAATTACACATTAAAAAAAAAACAAAAAAAACACGCACGCGAATTCCCATAGGTCCTTTATGGGCAGCCGCCCGGGGCCCGAGGCTTCCTGGCAACCCATGGCCGTCCAAAGACCACATCGCAGCTTTGTCACGTTAATGCCGCAAATCGTGGCAAAAAAAGTGACAAAACTGAAGGCCCCTGGACTTAAGTGTATCCGCATCCTTTGGACGCGGATACAATTGACAGCAATGGCAAGGGAACCATCCGTTCCCTTTGCCACCATTCGGCCTTTTTTTCGTGATGCAGGTGGTACGATGACGCGATCGCGCCGCTCTACTGGATGTGGCCTGTTCAGAAGAGACCAGGCCTGCATCGTCAAAAAGAGGACGGCGCTGGAACGCGGACAGTTAAGTGTGGCACTAACTACAGGGGGGGGGTGTATTCCACAGGAGGGGCTGTGTGTGGCTCTATCTACAGGGGGCTGTGTGTATGTGGTGCTTTACTTTACAGCGTTTGTGATCGAATATAATTGTGTCACAGTGTTTGGTAATACTTTATTCAGGGGCACAGTGTAAGGTTATGTTTAGGCGCACTGTGTGTGGCACCATGATCATTTTATCTTCGTTTATAGGCGTGGAAATGTTGGAAAAATGAGGAGGCAAAGACATCACAGTAGAAAATTCTGCAGAAATGAGTCATGGCCGGGAGAAGTCGTCATGAGTTCTGGACCGGATGGAGAAGAAAAGAGGAAAGAGTCACTGGATTTATAGAGAATCCGTCACCTCTCCTTACGTGTTTATTATAGCAAATCCTTGTATTCCACATAATGTCTTTGTGCAGTCCAGGACCGATAGACAAATGGGTGTTACCGTTCCCCTTGACAGCGTGATGCGGTCAGCGATGGTTGGAGACAGTTTGTCAAAGGGTTGTATCCCTACATACTAAGAGAAATCATAACACCCATTTGTTAATTCTTTCACAAAAAAAAAAAAAAGGCGTGTTAACAATAGTTATGGCGGGGCAGTGGAGCCCAAGTTTGAGTAACAACCCAGGGCCTATGGTTTACTTAATCCGCCACTGCCCACGGATCGGAGCACCGCTGCATGTAAACATTGTAGAGGCGCACAGGTCCAAAAACATCCCCTTACTCTCACGGTCTGTGAAATGTACATAGCGTGTGTCCCTGCTGCAACCATGTCATAAACTCCTTGAAAACAAATTGTAAAAATTCCTAAGAACTGATCCTGACCTGACACATCAAATCATATTACATATAATACAAAACAGAGGGTTTGGGACCATATTAAGAAGGGAATTATAGCATTTATGGACAACTGGGTGCCCAAATGGTCACAGCAGCCTCTTCATACTTACAGTTCCTTGCTGACAGCGGGAACCTCTGTTTGAAATTCTGAATCCCAGTAAGCCATTTATAACGAGAAAGACAGCTCCACTTATAGCAAAACCACTGGGTAGAAGTGTGTGAAAACCAAGAAAGAAAGGCTTGTATCGCTTATAGAGTGATATTAAGACGTATCCAGCAAACAACAAGGCAGCAGCAGAAATCTAGATTGTTAAAATAAAACAGGAATTGTAATTAGATCATATTAATGGTAATGTGTCATCAGAAAAATGTCAATCAGCGGCTGGAGGGCGAGGGAAGTGTGAATATATGAATATCATTGGACTCAAGCCCTGCATCGCATCCGGCATGCTACGAGTGTACCATATAAATTCTCCTAAACTACAGCGAATTCCTGACTAAGCGACAGACCGCTAAAGTAAAATTTGGCAAAATAACACAAACCATCTCCTTTACTAAGACTGGTATGAAATACCATGTCTACATGGAAAAAAAAACAAAAAACAATATACACACTGGTCCCTGAGCGAACACAGTAGTTCACACGTGTCAGATATGACACGGATTTCCATGTGAAATTGGATGACAATCCGCATCTCAAGCATGTGAAGATGGTTTCCGCAACTCCATTCACATGCTGCAGAAAATCTTTGCAAGGCTTTTTTTTGTCCGCAACAAGTAAAAAAAAGGCAGCCATGGAAATTAGTAGGCTACTTATCTACGCGGATTGCAGATGGAAAAACTGAGTATTAGCTCCATTGAATGGCAATGGGGCGAATCCTCATGCAGATCTGCTGCACACCCGCTAGCCTCGGATTACTGCTGTGGAATTGACTTTTACCCCTTCCCGCTCTGCTCCAAGATAGTAGTTAATGTGAGCCACCGTACTATTATGCTGCTGTGATCACTTGCGGGTGTCGGCTGTAATATACCGCTAACACCCCACTCTAAAGGCCAGGATCAGAGAAATCCGATCCCGCTGTTAAGACCCTAACATTTTAAGTGTTTGACAGAGGGAGGGTCTCCCTCTGTAGCCCATTAGTCCCCTGCGAGCGATTGCAGGGTGGCGATGGGTTGCTATGGCAACGGGAGGCCTAACAATGGCCTCCTGGTTTGCAATGTACAAAAGCCTGCCAGAGGAAGGGCCTATTAGGATGCCTGAAGCTGACCGCTATAATATATTGCACAACATAAGCAGTGTAATGTGATAGAATAGCGATCAGAAGATTAGGCCTTCAAAGTGAAAGAAAAATGTTTTAGAAAAATAAACTACAGCATGTCCTGAAAAAAACAAGCCGACACAGCACTACCTTACAGAAAAGAAAAAGGTTAGGAGCGCAATGATGCAAAATGATGGCAAAGACCAATTTATACATGGGTCCTCACCAGCCCCTCCCAACAATCAACCCAATATGCGAAATGTCAAACTTGAGCACCAGGAAGATAACACACTGTTCGACGATCCCGGTCTTTATGACAGATTGCCCTATCTGTTCCTCTAAGGGTATGTGCACACGACCCTCTTTTTAGACGTAATGGAGGCGTTTTACGCCTCGAATTACACCTGAAAAGACGGCTCCAATACGTCGGCAAACATCTGGCCATTGCGTGCAATGGGTCTTACGATGCTCTGTGCAGATGAGCTGTCATTTTACGCGTCGCTGTCAAAAGACGGCACGTAAAATGACGGCTCGTCAAAAGAAGTACAGGACACTTCTTGGGACGTAATTGGAGCCGTTTTTCATTGACTCCAATGCAAACCAGCTCCAATTACGTCCGTAAACAGCTCCGTAATATTTTGCGTTTGAACATACACTGATAATTAAATCCCCCACTACCAGCACCTGTCTGACCTGCCCTATACTTCTATTGCTCTCCTTACTGAAGCATACATTCCCCTGGCTATCAGAGGGAGAGTCTTGCTGCAGCAGTGCTACCCCCGAACAGACATCCGCCTCATTCGCCAATTTGACAAACTTGTTGTGGTGTGCTAGATCAGGACTACCCTCACTGTCACTCTTCTCTCTACCCCGCCTTCTAACTGCCAGCCAACAAGCTGCCTGATCAGCCTGAATCTACTTGCTACCATCCGCCTCAGCAAGTGCCTACTCTGAGAAGCAAACTCCTTTCCATGAGATCAATCTATCTCGGTGTTACAAGTTCCTCATTTTCCGAAACGACCCAAACTATAAAATGATTACATTATTTAACCCGCATGGTGAATGCTGTAAAAAATAAAATTACAAACAATGCCAGAATTGCAGTTTTCTGTTCATCCTGCCATCAATAAAAATTTGATTAAAAAAAAAAAAAGTGATCTTGATGTCCAATGTATTTTAAAACGGTACCAATAAAAACTACAAGTCGTCCCGGAAAAGAGAAAAAAAAAAAACACCTCATGCAGCTATGTCAGCTGAAAAATAAAGTTATGGCTCTTTAAATATATCAATTTGGTATCACCGCAATCGTAACAACCCGCTGAATAAAGTTATTATGTTATTTATAACACACGGTAAACGGCGTAAATTTAAGACGCAAGAACGAATGGAGAATTTTTTTTATATATTCCACCCCAAAAATGTTAATCAATAAATTATATGTACCCCAAAATTGTGCCATTAAAAAAAATACAACTTGTCGGCTGAAAAAAAAAATCCAAAAAGTTATCTCTTTGAACGAGACGATGGGAAAAACGAAAAAAACAAGACTGCTTGGTTAATAATGTGATCGGCGTTGTAATGTAGATAAGTGTTTTTTATTTTGGAAAACGATACATTTTGAAGTTATGAGCAATTTTAGATTTATGCCAATTACTTTCTTAAAGGGGTTGTCCGAGATTTTATGACTGTGTTAATGCTTGTAATTTATAAATGTAAATACATTTGTAATATACTTACATTTTCCAAAGTGGCCCCGTTTCCAGATCCTGCTGTGGGGTACTTGACGGGTGACAGCACTCTCTGCACTGGCTCCGGCCGATTGGTTGATCTTGAATTCTTTGCCGGGTATACGACACGTCACTTGTGACGTGCCGTGTATGGGATGTTTCACAGCGTGTAACGCGCATGCACTGTCACTGCTGTTCTCGCAGTCCCTGCTGTTCGAGAGAACAGCAGGGGCCGCACATGCGCGTTACAACAGAACAAGCCCATACACGCACGTCACAAGTGATGTGTCGTATACCCGGCAAAGAATTCAAGATCAATAAAGCGGCCAGTGCAGAGAGTGACGTCACCCGTCAAGTACCCCACGGCAGGATATGGAAACAGGGCCACTTTGGAAAATGTAAGTATATTAAAAATGTATTTACATTTATAAATTACAAGCATTAACACAAAGTCATAAAATCTCGGACAACCCCTATAACCCCTTCCCGCACACGGGCGTGACTGTACGTCCAAATAGCAAGTGATTTCCCGCACTTGGGCGTACAGTTACGCCCGGCAGATAAAGCGAGCACAGGAGCTGTGCGCGCTTTATCTTCAGCGGCTGTCAGCTGTTATACACAGCTGACATGCCGCTGCAATGGCTGTTACCGCCGATCGCAGCCATTTAACCCCTTCAATCCGGCTGTCAATGACATCCGCCGCATTGAAGTGGTTTACAGAGGGAGGGAGCTCCCTCTGTAACCCCCGGGCCCCCCCGCGATGGATCGCGGGTGGTGATTGTTGCTATGGCAACCAGGAAGCCGTTACTAGGCTTCCTGGTTGCCAAGGTACGGTAGCCTATTAGGTCCTGCCTCGCTAACTGTCAAATGAAGAATGACATTTACGATACACTGCACTATTAGGTCCTGCCTCGCTAACTGTCAAATGAAGAATGACAGTTACGATACACTGCACTACATAAGTAGTGCAGTGTATCGTAGCGGGATCAGAAGACCAGATCTTCAAGTCCCCAGGTCAGTGTAAAAGAAAAAAATGTAAAAGAAAAATAACTAAAAGTTAATAAATAAATAAATAATAAAAACAACACTTGCCCTGTTTCCCTTATCAACTCCTTTATTAGAAAAAAAATTAAAATATGAAAAAAAACGATACATAATGGGTATCGCCGCGTTCGGAACGGCCTGATCTATGAAAATATCACATTATTTTTACCGCACGGTGAACAACGTAAAAATTTTTAATAAAAAACAATGACAGTATTTTATTTTTTGGTCATCTTGTCTCAAAAAAAATGTAATAAAAAGTGATCAAAAAGTTGCAAGTAACGCACAATGGTACCAATAGAAATTACAGTTCGTCACGCATAAAATAAGCCGTCCCGCAGCGATATCAACTAAAAAATAAAAAAGTTATGGCCGTCAGAAAATGGCGACACTAAAACATGATTTTTTTTTAGAAAAGAGTGTTTTTATTGTGGGAACGTAGTGAAACGTAAAAAAAGACAAATTTGGTGTCGCTGTAATCGTATCAACCCGCAGAATAAAGTTAACATGTTGTTTATACTGCACGGTGAGCACTGTAAAAAAACAAAACAAAAAAAAAAAAAACACGTGCTGGAATGGCTGTTTTTTGGTTTCCTCATCTCCCAAAAAATGGAATAAATTGTGATAAAAAAAAAAAAAAAAAAAAAAAAAAATCTCATGTACCCCAAAATGGAACCAATAAAAATTACAGCTCGTTCCACAAAAAACGCGCCCTCACACAGCTCAGTCACCGGAAAAACAACACGTTATGACTCTCAAAACGCAAGGATGCAAAATTACGGCCCAGACTCATTTTTAGGACCAGTAGAATTTCACAAAATATCCAACATCGTCATTTGCTGGACCCCACAGGTGGACCCTGGAGATGCAGCGGAGATGAGGAAACTTTAGGGCCTTGTGCGGCTTATAGGGCTAGTGAAGAAGTCAAATATAAGGCAATACTGGAGCGCAGATATTTTGTATAATACCCAAAAACCGGCCTGTGTATAAAGGATTGGTTCAAAGCGTACCACACCAATCCATGGATTATTCATTCTCCCCATTATTACATCATCCTATTATGACCTGATGTACTCCGTCCATATTACATATGCCCTGATGTACTCCGCCCAGCTTACATATACCCTGATGTACTCCGCCCACCTCACATACCCTGATGTACTCCGCCCACCTCACATACCCTGATGTACTCCGCCCACCTCACATACCCTGATGTACTCCGCCCACCTCACATACCCTGATGTACTCCGCCCACCTCACATACCCTGATGTACTCCGCCCACCTCACATACCCTGATGTACTCCGCCCACCTCACATACCCTGATGTACTCCGCCCACCTCACATACCCTGATGTACTCCGCCCACCTCACATACCCTGATGTACTCCGCCCACCTCACATACCCTGATGTACTCCGCCCACCTCACATACCCTGATGTACTCCGCCCACCTCACATACCCTGATGTACTCCGCCCACCTCACATACCCTGATGTTCTCCGCCCAGCTTACATATACCCTGATGTACTCCGCCCAGCTTACATATACCCTGATGTACTCCGCCCAGCTTACATATACCCTGATGTACTCCGCCCAGCTTACATATACCCTGATGTACTCCGCCCAGCTCACATATGCCCAAACATTATAAGCTGAAATACCACTAATACACCAAGCAAAATCTGCGCTTCAAAAGCCAAATGGTGGTTTCAACTGAGCCTGGCAGTGTACCCAAACGGAAATTTATGACCACATATGGGGAACTACTGTATTCTGGAGAACCCGCTTAACAATTTATGGGATGTGTGTCTACGGTGGTACAAGCTGGGCACAACACATTGGGCACTGAAATGGCATATCTGTGGAAAACGGCAATTTTCAATCTGCAACATCTATAGTTTACTCATTTTTGAAAAAAAAAGGTGCGGTCAAAATGCTCACTACACCCCTAGATCAATTCTTTGAGGGATCTAGTTTCCAAAACAGGGTAATTTTTCAGGGGTTCCACTGTACTGGTACTATAACTCAATGCAACATGGTGTCAAAAAACGAATTTTGCAAAATCTCCTCTTCAAATACTAAATGGCGCTCCTTCCCTTTAGAGCGTTGCTGTGTGTCCAAATAGCAGTTTATGACCACATGTGGGGTATTTCCGTACTCCGGAGAAGTTGCTTTACAAATGTTACGGTGCTTTTTCTCTTTTATTTGTTGAGAAAATGAAAAATTTTGAACTAATGCTTCGGGTTATTGGAAAATAATGTAATTTTTCATTTTCATTTGTAATAAAATCTATGAGACACCTGTGGGGTCAAAATGCTCACTACACCCCTAGATTAATTCCTCAATGGGTGTAGTTTGCCAAATTGAGTAACTTTTGGGTAGTTTCCACTGTACTGGTACCCAAGGGGCTTTGCAAAAGCGACATGGTGCAGAAAAACCAATCCAGCAAAATCTGCTCGCCAAATGTCGCACCTTCCCTTCTGAGCCCTGATGTGTATTCATACAGTACTTTATTACCACATATTGGGTATTTCCATACTCTGGAGAAGTTGCTTTACAAATGTTGCCGTGCTTTTTCTCCTTTATTTGATGAGAAAATGAAACATTTTGACCTAAAGCTACATCTTAGTGGAAAAAAGTGTAATTTTTAATTTTTACTGCACAATTCTAATGAAATCTATGAAACACCTGGGGGGGTCAAAATGCTCACTACACCCCTAGTTGAATTCCTCTAGGGGTGTAGTTTCCCAAATGGAGTCACTTTTGGGGGGGGTTTCCACTGTACTGATACCTTAGGAGCTTTACAAATGAGACATGGTGCCGAGAAGTTAATCCAGCAAAATCTGTACTCCAAAAGCTAAATGGCGTGCCTTCCCTTCTGAGCCCTGATGTGTATTCATACCGTGGTTTATTACCACATATGGGGTTTTTCCGTACTCTGGAGAAGTTGCTTTACAAATGTTGGGGTTCTTTTCCTCATTTGTTGAAAAAAATAATAATTCTGAGGTAAAGCTACATCTTATTGAAAAATAATGTCATTTTTCATTTTCACTGCCCAATTCTAATGAAATCTATGAAACACCTGTGTGGTCAAAATGATCACTACACCCCTAGATGAATTCCTCTAGGGGTGTAGTTTCCCAAATGGAGTCACTTTTGGGGGGTTTCCTTTGTTTTTGCACCACAAGACCTCTTCTAACCTGACATGGTGCCTGAAATATAATTTAAGAAAAGGAAGGCCGAAAAATCCACTAGGTTCTCCTATGCTTCTGGGGCTTTTGTTTCAGGCCCGTAGCGCACTAGGGCCACATGTGGGATATTTCTAAAAACTGCAGAATCAGGGCAATAAATATTCAGTTGTGTTTCTCTGGTAAAAACCTTCGGTATTACAGGGAAAATGGATTAAGATGGAATTTCTGCAAAAAAAAATGAAATTTGCAAATTTCCCTTCCACATTGCTTTAATTCCTGTGACACGCATTAAGGGTTAAGAAGCTTTCTAAATGCTGTTTTGAATACTTTAAGTGGTGCAGTTTTTAAAATGGGGTGATTTATGGGGACTTTCTAATATATAAGGCCCTCAAAGCCACTTCAGATCTGAACTGTTCCCTAAAAAAACAGGCTTTTAAAATTTTATTGAAAATATGAGAAATTTGAATTTAGAAAAATGCTAATTTTTGCAAATTTTCTCGAAATTTTTGTGTTTTTCACCAATAAATATTGAATTTATCGACCAAATTTTTTCACTAACATAAAGTACAATATGTCACGAGAAAACAATCTCAGAATCGCTTGGATAGGTAAAAGCATTCCAGAGTTATTACCACATAAAGTGACATGTCAGATTTAAAAAATGATGCTGTGTCATAAGATCCAAAAGTGGCTGGGTCCTTAACCCGTTAGTGACTGGCCCATCGTGTTTCTACGTCGGTCACTAACGGGCCTTATTCCGATGCCATAGACTTTTTACGTCGCGGCATCGGAATAAGTAAACAGAGCAGGGAACTGTCAGATCTCCCTGCTCTCAGCTGCCAGAGGTAGCAGAGGGCTGGGAGCGTCCCTGCTCTGCCGTGTGAGATCGATATTAGTATCGATCTCACACGTTTAACCCCTCAGATGCGGTGCGCAATAGCGAGCACCGCATCTGAGTGGTTTTGGAGAGAGGGAGGGAGCTCCCTCTCTCCCCCACCGACACCCGGCGATACGATCACCGAGTGTCTGTGTCTCTAATGGCAGCCGGGGGTCTAATAAAGGCCCCCAGGTCTGCCTGGAGTGAATGCCTGCTAGATCATGCCGGAGGCATGACCTAGCAGATGCCTGTCCGTGTTAAACGGACAGGCAGTAATACACTACAATACAAAAGTATTGCAGTGTATTATAAATGCGATCGCAGAATCGCATATTATAGTCCCCTAATGGGACTAGTGAAAAAAAAAGTTGAATAAAGTTAATTTAAAAAAAAAAAATGTGAAAAAAAAAAAAAAATTAAGAACCCAGCTTTTCCCCTTAAACTGCTTTACTATTAAAAAAACAAAATAAAGTTAAAAAGTTACACATATTTGGTATCGCCGCGTCCGTAACGACCCCGACTATAAATCTATTACATTATTTAACCCGCACGGTGAACGCCGTAAAAAAAATTAAAAACTATGGAAAAATTGCTGTTTTCTGTGAATACTGACTTTAAAAAAATTTGATAAAAAGGTGATCAAAAAGTCGCATCTACTCCAAAATGGTACCAATAAAAACTACAAGTCGTCCCGCAAAAAATAAGCCCTCATACAACCGCATCGGCGAAAAAATAAAAAAGTTACGGCTCTTCAAATAATTTTGAAAAATAAGTGTTTTTACTGTGTAATAGTAGTAAAACATACAAAAACTATACAAATTTGGTATCGTTGCAATCGTAACAACCCGCTGAATAAAGTTATTGTGTTCTTTATACCACACGGTAAACGGCGTAGATTTAGGAAGCAAAAAAAGAGTGGCAAAGTTTCAGATTTTTTTCTATTCCCCCCCCAAAAAAAAGTTACTAAAAGTTAATCAATAAATAATATGTACCTAAAAATGGTGCTATTAAAAAATACAACTTGTCCCGCAAAAAACAAGACCTTATACAGCTATGTCGACGCAAAAATAAAACGTTATAGCTCTTGGAACGCGACGATTGAAAAACGTAAAAAATAGCTTGGTCATTAAGGTCCAAAATAGGCTGGTCATTAAGGGGTTAATAGACCACTGGGCATGTTTTGACTTTTTTATCAACTGGGCGTTGTAAAGAGAAGTGTATGACGCTGATCAATCAGCGTCATACACTTCTCTCTATTCATTTTTAGCAGTACTAGCAACACAGCGTGATCTCGTGAGATCACGCTGTGCAGTCACATACTCCCACATTAACTTTACCGAAGTGTCTTGAGTGAATAGACATTGCCTCCAGCCAGGACGCGATGACTATTCATACTTCCGACACTTCGATAAAGTTTCTGTGAATGACAGCACAGCGTGATCTCGCGAAATCACGCCGTGCTGTTTGAGTAGGTCCCCAAGAAACTTTACCGAAGTGTCGGGACTGTGAATAGCATCATACACTTCTCTTTACAACACCCAGTTGGTAAAAAAATAAAAACACGCCCACACCAAGCAACTATTCCAGCATTGATTTTCACGTTATAAACTTACGCAGTTTACTATGCAGCATAAATAACGTTACCTTTAGGCCTGATTCAGACGAACGTGCCGTTTTTGCGCACGCAAAACACGCAGCGTTTTGCCTGCGCAAAAGCCACTTACCTGCTCCGTGAGGCAGCATCATATGATGCGCGGCTGCGTGCTTTTCGCGCAGCCGCCATCATTATGACATGCCATTTGGATGTTTGTAAACAGAAAAGCACGTGGTGCTTTTCTGTTTACATTTATCATTTTGACAGCTGTTGCGCGAAACAGGCAGTTCGCACGGAAGTGCTTCCGTGCGACCTGCGTGGTTTTCACGCACCCATTGACTTCAATGGGTGCGTGATGCGCGAAATACGCCGAGATATTGAACGTGTCGCGCTTTTTACGCAGCGGACAAAAGCTGCGCAAAAAGCACGGACTGTCTGTACTGCCCCATAGACTTCTATTGGTCCATGGGTGCCGCGTGAAAACCACGCGGCCTGCACGGACGCAATTCACGTTCGTGTGAATTCGCCCTTAGGGTATGTTCACACGCAAACGCCAAATATGTCCGAAAATCAAGAGCGTTTTTCAGGCAAATACAGCGCTGTAATTTCAGACGTTTAACAACTCGCGTCTTTCGCTGCGTTTTTGGAGCTGTTTTTCAATGGAGTCAATGAAAAACGCCTCCAAAAGCGTCACAAGATGTATCCTGCACTTCTTTTGACGAGCCGTCATTTTACGCGCCGTATTTTGACAGTGACGCGTAAAATAAAGGCTCGTGGGAACAGAACATCTTAAGTCCCATTGAAAGCAATGGGCAGATGTTTGTAGGCGTATTAGGGGCGTTTTTTCAGGTGTAATTCAAGGCGTAAAACGCCCGAATTAAGCCTGAAAACACTGCGTGAACATACCCTTATTCTATGGGTCGGCACGATTACGGGGATACCAAATATGTATAGGTTTTATATGTTTTCCTACGTTTGCACAATAAAAACTCTTTAACAAAAATTACTTGCTTTTGCATTCCAAGAGCCGTAACTTTTTTATTTTTCTGTCAATCTGGCCATACGTGGGCTTGATTTTTGCGGGCCAAGGTGTAGTTTCCATTCGTACTATTTTGGGGTACATAGGACTTCTAGATTAACTTCTATTTTTTATGGGGGGAATGGGAGAAAATAATTTTGCCTTTGTTATTTGCGTTTTTTTGCACGCCGTTCAGCCGGTGGTTTAATGTGTTAATTTTATTGTTTGAGTCGTTACGATCGCAGGGATACCATATATGTGTTATTTGTTTTGACACTTAAAAAAAAGGTTATATTTTACTCAAACTCTATTTAACTGCTTTTACAGGGGACTTCACCATGCGATCTGCTGATCGCTTATATAATGCTATGGCCTAATAGGAAGTTGCTGAAGGCAGACCTGAGGTTAGGCCCCCCGACTGCCATGGAAACCCGACTGTGCCCCACGATTTCTTTGCGGGGGCACCGATGGGGGCAACAGAGGGTGCTTCCTTCCTCTGTCAATCGCATAAGAAGCCGATGTTGCTATTGACAGCGACATCTAATGGGTTAAACTGCAGGAATCGGAGCGCGCTTAGATTCCGGCAGTTGCGGCAGGAGCCAGGATGTGTTTAACAGCCATGCTCCTGCCACTGATAGCGTGGGTACACTGGCAGTACCCACCCGATCAGAGGACAGATATATCCGCCCTTTTGCGGGAACTAACACCTGCACAGGACGGATATATCTGTGGTTAAAGGGAATGTTTCGCTAGAAATTATAATTAATTTTTTTTCAGTTAAACAATTAGTATTTGAGTGATTACACATTGTTTTCATTTGGTCACAAGTCAGGAAATATTATAAATTAGATTCTAATTTATAACATTTCCATGTGCTGGCCACTAGAGGGAGCAGTTCCCAAAATTGCAGCATGGTCACTGTGGTAAAGCAACCTCATTGATTGATACTGCAAATTTGGGGTGGACACACTCTCCTCTTGTGTCCTCACACAATCCCCCCTCCCTTCTTCTGGCTAGTGCCAGGAGAAGGAGGGGTTTGAATCTTCAAACCTCCTACACTGTGTGCCATTTTCTGAGCAACCGCACAGTGTAGGAGGATTAGATACAGTGCTCAGCAGACAGTATAACACAAACATAATACACACATCACATACACGAACATAAATTACCTGCTCCTGCCGCCGGTCTACGCTGCTATTCCTTGCACCTTCGCTTCGTTTGCACATATGGCCGGAAGTAGTCATCTGACTGTCCAGCAGCAGCTTCCGGTCCACATGAAAATGGCGCCGGATTTCGCTCTACGAACGAGCTTCGTTTTGGTCTGTGTGGGAGCGGCGCATGTGCCGTTTCCACACAGATGGCGTACACTTCTGAGAATGAAACGGCTCCAGTTCGCATTCCCTATGGTGTTGTATGTGCCGTATTCCATCTCTGTATGGGTCGTAAAAACGACACATACAGAGATGAAAAAAAAAATGGCAGCCCCCATAGAGAAGTAAAAGTAAAAAATGAGAACACAATTAAATAAAAAAATTTATTATATTAAAAGCAATATAATAAAAATAAAAAAAATAAAAATCATGACACCTTCCCTTTAAGAGGTTAAAAGTGTTTTAAATTGTGCAAAAGGACAAAACACGAAAAAAAAAACTATACATATTTGGTATCGCCATAATCGTACTGACCCATAGAATAAGATTGACATTAACGTGTTAGTTTCATCTCATAGCGAACAGTGTAAATTGGAAATGCGAAAAACAATGCTACAATGGCTGTTTTTTTCAATTCCTTCCTTGAAAAAAATAACGATATAAAGCAATATAATATATACAATCAAAAATGATGCAATTGAAAAATACAACTCATCCCGCAAAAAACAAGCCCTCATATGGCTATGTCGACATAAAAATAAAAAAGTTATGACTCTTGGAAGGCGGGGAGGAAAAAAAATGAAAAATAATGCTTGGTCATTAACCCGTTAGTGACCGGCCCATCGTGTTTCTACGTCGGTCACTAACGGGCCTTATTCCGATGCCATACTTTTTACGTCGCGGCATTGGAATAAGTTTACAGAGCAGGGAGATGTCAAATCACAAAAGTTTAAAGGGAATGTGTTGCCAGCAAAACATGTTTTTTTTTTTTTTTTAGTTAAACAATTAGTGTGTAGGTGATTAAACATTGTTCTAATTTTTTTTCACGAGTCAGGAAATATTATAAATTGGATTCAATTGGATTCTAATTTATAATATTTCCCATTGCTGGTCACTAGATGGAGCCATTCCCAAAATTGCAGCATTGCATGTGGTAAAGCAACCACATTGCTTTATGCTGCAAAATTGGGTAAAAAGCCCTCGCTCTAGTGAGCTCTCAGCATCCCCCCCTCCTTTATCCTGGCTAGTGCCGGGATAAACGAGGGGTTTGAACGGTCTAACCTCCTACACTGTGTGTCGCCATTTTTTGAGCTAACACACAGTGTAGAAGGTTTACATACACTAGTAAACACACACTGAAACACGAACATACATAGAAATAACTTACCTGCTCCAGTCGCCGCCGCTCCCTCCGGTCCATCCGCTCCGTCTGCTGCCGCTGCTCCATGTGCACAAGTCCGGAAGCCGCGACCGGAAGTAGTAATCTTACTGTCCGGCCGCGACTTCCGGTCCACAGGAAAATGGCGCCGGACGGCGCGCATTTCAAATTGAACTGTGTGGGAGCGGCGCATGCGCCGTTCCCACACAGCGACGTACATGTTAGTGGATGGAAGGGGCCCCGTTCGCAGTCCCTATGGGACTGGAGCTGCCGTATTCCATGTCTGTATGTGTCGTTAATCGACACATACAGAAATGGGAAAAAAAATGGCAGCCCCCATAGGGAAGAAAAAGTGTAAAAATAAGAAAAAGTAACACAAATTAATCCAAACGTTTTTAATAAAGTGTGGTAACACTTAATTTTAAAAAAAAAATGTGAAAAAAAAAAAAAATGAAAAAAGCAGCTTTTCCCCTTACAAAATGCTTTACTATTAAAAAAAATAAATAAAAGTTAAAAAGTTACACATATTTGGTATCGCCGCGTCCGTAACGACCCGACTATAAATTACATTATTTAACCCGCACGGTGAACGGCGTAAAAAATGTAATAAAAAACTATGGAAAAATTGCTGTTTTCTGTGAATCCTGACTTTAAAAAAATGTGCTAAAAAGTGATCAAAAAGTCGCATCTACTCCAAAATGGTACCAATAAAAACTACAAGTCGTCCTGCAAAAAAAAAAGCCCTCATACAACCGCATCGGCGAAAAAATAAAAACTTTACGGCTCTTCAAATATGGAGACACAAAAACAAATAATTTTGAAAAAAAATGCGTTTTTACTGTGTAAAAGTAGTAAAACATACAAAAACTATACAAATTTGGTATCGTTGCAATCGGAACAACCCGCTGAATAAAGTTAGTGTTATTTATATCACACGGTAAACGGCGTAGATTTAGGACGCAAAAAAGAGGGGGGAAATTTCTGCTTTTTTTCTATTCCCCCCCAAAAAAAGTTACTAAAAGTTAATCAATAAATAATATGTACCTAAAAATGGTGCTATTAAAAAAATACAACTTGTCCCGCAAAAAACAAGACCTTATACAGCTATGTCGACGCAAAAATAAAAACGTTATAGCTCTTGGAATGCGACGATTGAAAAACGTAAAAAATAGCTTGGTCATTAAGGGGTTAAAGCCAAAATAGGCGTGCTTCTTAAAGGGTTAAGGCTGCTTCGGAATCAAAGAAAAAAAAAAAGTAAAAAGGAGATACGAGATCTAACTTCAAAAATTGTTACTATTGATGCGAAAAATAAAATGGCCCCCTCCCCATACCCATTAACAGAACTTCATAAGTTGAAGTTATAGTTGCAGACATTACTTGTTTCTCAGCGTGACCAGGTTCTCAAAAGGTTGGAACTTCAGTCTAAGGCCTCATGCACACGACCATAGTGGTGTGCATGGCCGTGATTTTTGGCACGGACGGCTGCAGAGTGTCACCCACGGGCCGCCCGCAAATCGCAGGTCATGCACATGGCCCGTGCATTAACCCCTTCCCGCACCTTGACGTAACTGCACGTCAATGTGTGCAGTAAATTCGCGCACCTTGACGTGCAGTTACGTCTGTGCTTTAACAGTTAACCGCCGGGTTGCCATGTACAGAAGCCTATGAGGACCACCCGGAGGGTGGTCGTCGTAGGCTTCCTGTCAGTGTGACTGTTACGTCACAATGACAGTTGGAATGCATTACACTACGTGTGTAGTGTAATGTGTTCCAGCAGCGATCAGAGCTGCAAGTCTAAGTGTCCCCTAGTGGGACAAGTGAAAAAAGTAAAAAAAAAAAAAAAAAAATATGTTTTAGAAAAAAAGTGTAAAAATAAAAAAGTTTGAAGTGACATAAACATGAACTGCTTTTTTTCCACATATTTGGTATCACCGCGTTCGTAACGACCCCAACTATAAAACTATAATATTATTTTTCCCGCACGGTGAACACCGCAAAAAAAATAAATGAAAAACAAAGCGAGAATCACTATTTTTTGGTCACCACCCCTCCCAAAACATACAATAAAAAGTGATCAAAAAGTCGCATGTACGCCAAAATAGTACCGATACAAACTACAACACGTCCCGCAAAAAACAAGCCCTTACACAGCTTTTTTGACTGAAAAATAAAAAACTTATGGCGCTCAGAATACGGTGACACAAAAAATAAATTATTTTCTAAATAAGTTATTTTATTGCGCAAACGCTGCAAAACATAAAAAAAAAAACCTATATACATATGGTATCGCCGTAATCGTACCGACCGGCAGAATAAAATATAATGGTCATTTATAGCCCAGGGTGAACGCTGTAAAAAATAAATAAAAATCATTGTCAGTATTGATTGTTTTTGGTCACCTTGCTTGCCGAAAAATGGAATAAAAAGTGATCAACAAAATCGCATGTACCCCTAAATGGTACCAATGAAAATTACAGATTGTCCCGCAACAAATAAGCCCTCACGCAGCTCCGGTGGTGAAAAAATAAAAAAAGTTCCGGCTCCCAGATTATGGCGATGCAAAATATGCAGAGTGTTCCAAAAGCGGATAAGATTGGGCGCCATTTATAATATAAGTGCAACACTGGCCACATATCTGCGGATTATTTATTTATTTACCCCATTATTATACCCTCTTATGCCCCTGATGTACTCTGCCCAGTCTACATTTGCCCCCACATTATAAACTGAAATACCAGCAAAACGCCAGAGCTACTACCAAGCAAAATCTGCGCTCCAAAAGCCAAATGGCGCTCCCTCCCTTCTGAGCCCTACAGCCTGGCCAAACAGCAGTTTACGTCCACCGATATGGCATCGCCATACCCGGGAGAACCCGGTTAATATTTTATTTGTGGCACAAACTGGGCACAACAAATAGTGCACTAAAATTGCACATCAGTGGAAAATTGTAATTTTCACTTTCCACCATCCGCTGCGCATTAAACCCTTCGCGCACCATGACTTAACATGTCGTGGTGTGGGGGGTGATATATGGAGCGTCTCACGCGCTGAGCCCGCGCCATACGCTGCGGGTGTCAGCTGTGTATTACAGCTGACACCCAGGACTAACGGACAGAAACAGCGATCGCGCTCTTACAGGATCATGTAAAAAATGACAATATACTGCAATACATTAGTATTGCAGTGTATTCTACCAGTGATCCAACAATTGCTGGTTCAAGTCTCCTATAGGGACTAATAAAATATGTAAAAACAAAAGTAAACAGTTATTTTCATATTTTTTCTCTAAAGTAATGTAAAAAAATAAATATACAAAATTGGTATCGCTGGGTCCGTAAAAGTCCAAGCTATTACAATATGCCATTATTGAACTCGCACGGTGAACGCCGTGAAAAATAAAGAATTTGAAATGGCAAAATCCCAGTTTTTTGGTCACCTTCACTCTACCAAAAAATGTAATAAAAAGTGCTCAAAAAGTCTTATGTACCAAAAAATGGTACCAATAAAAACTACAGCTCGTCCCGCAAAAAATAAGCCCCCACACCGCTCTATTGACGGAAAAATAAAGAAGTTGTGGCTCTCGGAAAGCGGGGAGGAAAAACGAAAAAGAAAAAGCAAAGCATGGATCAGTCCGGAAAGGGTTAATTATTTTCCAATGAAAAACATTTATGACCACATGTGGGGTATTGCCGTACTCGGGAGAAATTGCTACACAAATGTTGGGGTGCATTTTCTCCTTTATCCTTTGTGAAATTGAAAAAAATTCAACATTTTTGTGGAAATAATGTTGATATTAATTTTCACGGCCGAATTCTAATAAATTCTGCAAAAGACGTGTGGGGCCTAAATGCTCACTATACCCCTAGATAGATTCCTTAAATAGTGTAGTTTCCCAAATGGGGTTACTTTTGGGGGGCTTCCACAGTTTCGGTCTCTCAATGGCTTTGCAAATTCGACATGACACCCAAAAACTATTCCAGCTTAATTTGAGCACCAAAAGCCAAATAGCGCTCCTTCCCTTCTAAGCCCCGGTGTGGGTCCAAACAGCAGTTTATTACCACATATGGGGTATTTACGTAATCAGGAGAAATTGTTTTACAAATGTTGGGGTGCTTTTTCTCCTTTATTCCTTGTAAAAATTAAAAATGTCTAAGTTCTTACAGAAAAAAAGTTGATTTTTACCTTTACAGACTAATTCCAATGACTTCAGTAAAACAACTGTGGGGTCAAAATGCCAACTTTACCCCTAGAAAAATTTCTTGAGGGGTGTAGTTTCCAAAATGGGGTCACTATTAGGGGGTTTCCACGGTTTTCATCCGTCCAGTGCATTGCAAACGTGACACGGCACTGAAAACTATTCCAGCAAAATCAGAAATCCAAAAGGTGCTCCTCCTCTTCTGAGGCCTGCTGTGGGTCCAAACAGCAGTTTATTACCACATATGGGGTATTGCTATAATCGTAAGAAATTGCTTTACATATGTTGGGGTGTTTTTTTCTACTTTATTCCTTGTAAAAATTTAAAATTTGTACGTTTTTTCACAATTCAAATAAATGTAACAAAAAAAACGTGGGTTGAAAATGCTATCTATACCCATAGATAAATTCCTTGAGGGGTATAGTTTCCAAAATGGGGTCACTTTTGGGGGGTCTTTACTGTTTTGGTACCACAAGACCTATTCAAACCTGACATGGTGCCTAAAATATATTCTAAAAAAAAGGAGGCCCCAAAATCCACTAGGTGCTCCTTTGCTTCTGAGGCCTGTGTTTCAGTCCATTACCGCACTAGGACCACATGTGGGATATTTCTAAAAACTGCAGAATCTGGGCAATAAATATTGAGTTGCATTTCTTGGGTAAAACCTTCTGTGGTACAGAAAAAGTGTATTACAAATTAATTTGCGAAAAAAAAATAATGAAATTTGTAAATTTCACCTCTACTTTGCTTTCATTAGTGTGAAACGCCTAAAGGGTTAAAACACTTTCTGAATGCTGTTTTGAATACTTTGAGGGGTGCAGTTTTCAAAATGGGGTGATATATGGGGACTTTCTAATATATAAGGCCCTCAAAGCCACTTCAGAACTGAACTGGTCCCTGATAAAATAGGCTTTTGAAATTTTCTTGAAAATATGAGAAATTGCTGCTAAAGTTCTAAGCCTTGTAACGTCCTAGAAAAATAAAAGAATGTTCAAAAAACTATGCAAACATAAAGTAGACATATGGGAAATATAAACTAGTAACTATTTTGTGTGGTATTACTATCTGTTTTACAAGTAGATGCATTTAAATTTAGAAAAATGCTAATTTTTGCTAATTTTCTCTAAATCTTGGTCTTTTTTACAAATAAATATTGAATTTATCGACCAAATTTTTTCCCTAACATAAAGTACAATATGTCACGAGAAAACAATCTCAGAATCACTTGGATAGGCAAAAGCATTCAGGAGTTATTACCACATAAAGTGACACGTCAGATTTGAAAAATCGGCTTCGTCCTGAAGGCCAAAACAGGCTCAGTCCTGTAGGGGTTAATATCTATGAGCCTGGACCACAAAACACGGCTGTAATAAGATATGTCCTATCTTTTTGCGGTCCAGGCTCCTGTGCAATGCACGGACCGTGGAAACCACGGTCGTGTGCATGGGCCCATAGAGATGAATGGGACCGCAATTCACCTGCAGATTTGCGGGTGAATTGCGGCCGCAAAAACACGTTCGTGTGCATGGGACATTAGGGTATGTTCACACACTGTATTTTTAGGCATAGTTCGGGGCGTAAACATCCCGATAGCTAAACGCTTACAAACATCTGCCCATTGAATTCAATGGGAAAAACTGCATTTCATTCAGCAAGGGCGTTTATAAAAAAAAAAAAAAAGGCGCATAAAAATTTTACCCTGTAAAAAGGAGCAGGTCACTTCTTGAGCCGTTTTTGGAGCAATTTGTCATTGTGTCAATGAAAAAACAGCTCCAAAAAAAAGGTCTAGAGAAAACACCTCAAAAACATTTTCAGCTTCAAAAACAGTGGAAAACCAGAGGCTGTTTTCTCTGAAAACAGCTCGGTCATTTTCAGGCGTTTTTGACTTTGCGTGTGAATATACCCTTACGTACACAATAATAAGGCGGCTGGCTAGGAAAATAAAACAGGTAAATCCCAAGTCTAAAATAGCCTACTTATTAGACTCTCAGGGCAATAAAGTGATAGACCACGGACTCATTGTTAAACTGTTTCATACATATTACAACTGACGTTATAACCTACATCTCTATGCCGAAACTCACCAACCATCCGACAGTGAAATCCAAGAATTTCCTAACTCCATTTCCCTTCCTAACCCATCATCTCACCGGATAGGTCATCAGTACGTCATCTGTGGGAGTCCAACACCCGGGTCCCGCACAGATCAGCTGGTCCGGACGTACAAGCTGGAAGCAGTTAGCTCCGGGCACAGAATAGCGGCCGAGCTGCAGATCTGCTCCTATTCAAGTGAATAGGAGCAGACCTGCAGTTCTGCAGCACGGTCGTCATGCTATGTATGGAACCAACTGCTTCCGGGCTCCGTACATAGCATTATGTGCTACAACATCCAGTGCCCGCAGCCCACCGGAGCAGCTTATCGGTACGGGGTCCGGGTGTCGAACCCACGCCGATGACATACTGATGACCTATCCGGTGGACAGGTCGTCAGTTGTCAGAAGGCGGACAACCCCTTTAAGGACACAGCCTGTTTTCACCTACTTGACCAGGCCATTTTATTCAAATCTGACATGTGTCACTTTATGTGGTAATCACTTTGGAATGCTTTTATGTATCCAAGAGATTGAGATTGTGTCACGAGAAAACAATGTACTTACTGTTAGTGGTAAAATTTGGTCCATATATTCAGTGTTTATTTGTGGAAAAACCCCAAAATTCGGAGAAAATATGAAAAATTTGGCATTTTTCTAAATTTATTAGCTTGTAAGAGATAGTAATACCACACAAAATAGTTACTAGTTAACATTTAGCATATGTCTACTATATGTTGGCATCAGTTTTTTAAAATTCCTTTTATTGTTCTAGGATGCTTAGAAGTTCAGCAGCGATTTCTCACATTTTCAAGAAAATTTCAAAATGCTATTTTTTCATGGACCAGTTCAGTTCTGAAGTGGCTTTAAGGGGCCTTCTATATTAGAAAGTCCCCATAAATCACCCCATTTTGAAAACTGAACCCCTCAGGGTATGTTCACACGAGGGCGTCCGTTACGGCTGAAATTACGGGGATGTTTCAGCCTGAAAACATCCCCGTAATTTCAGCCGTACCGGCATGTGCAGGCGCTTGAACGCTGCATCAATTACGGCCGTAATTGGCGCTGCTATTCATTGGAGTGAATGAATAACGGCTCCAATTACGGCCAAAGAAGTGACAGGTCACTTCTTTGACGCGGGCGTCTATTTACGCGCCGTCATTTGACAGCGGCGCGTAAATTACGCCTCGTGTGAACAGACAAACGTCTTCCCATTGCTTTCAACGGGCAGATGTTTATCAGCGCTATTGAGGCGCTATTTTCGGGCGTAATTCGGGGCAAAAACGCCCGATTTATGTCCGTAAATAGGCCGTGTGAACATACCCTCAAAGTATTCAAAACCGCATTCAGAAAGTATTTTAACTCTTCAGGCATCTCACAGGAATTAAAACAAAGTAGAGGTGAAATTTCCAATCAAAATTTTTTTTTGCCAAAATTCATTGGTAATAAAAAAATTTCTTTAACACAGGAAGTTTTACCAGAGAAATGCAACTCAATAATTATTGCCCAGATTGTGCAGTTTTTAGAAGTATCCCACATGTGGCTCTAGTGTGATAATGAACTGAAACACCGGCCTCCGAAGCAAAGGAGCACCTAGTGGATTTTGGAAACTACTAAAGCATCTTCTCCTCATTACGGCAATGCCCCATACGTGGTAATAAACTGCCCACAAGGGAGGGCGCACCATTTGGATTTTGGAGAGAAGATTTTGCTGGAATAGTTTTCAGTGCCATGTCGTGTTTGCAATGCCCTGGAGGGACCAAAACAGTTGAAACCCCCCAAAAGTGACCCCATTTTAGAAACACCCCTCAACAAATATTTCTAGGGGTATAGTTAGCAGTTTGACACAGACTTTGCAGAATTTATTGGAATTATGCAGTGAAATTGAAAATCTAAATTTTTTCTAATAAAATGTCGTTTTAGATTATATTTTTTCATTTTCACGATAAAGGACGAAAAAGCACCCCAACATTTGTAAAGCAAACTTCTGAGCACAGCAATACCCCAGTGCAATACCCCAGTGCTACTGGGCATGCAGATTTTGCTTGATTTGTATTTGGGCGCTATGTCGCATTTGCAGAGCCCCTGAGGAACCAGTACAGTAAAAAACCCCTGAGAAGTGACTCCATTTGGAAACTATACACCTCAGGGCATTCATCTAAGGGCTTATTCAGACGGACGGCATATACGTCCGTGCAACGTGCGTGATTTTCACGCGCGTGGCACGGACTTATATTAGTCTTTGGGGCCGTGTAGACATGTGCGATTTTCACGCAGCGTTGGTCCGCTGCGTAAAAGTCACGACATGTACGTTCTTTGAGCGTTTTTCGCGCATCACGCACCCATTGAAGTCAATGGGTGCGTGAAAACCACGCATGCCGCACGGAAGCACTTCCGTGCGAACAGCGTGATTCGCGCAACAGCAGTGAAAAGGATGAATGAAAACAGAAAAGCACCACGTGCTTTTCTGTTTACAAACATCCAAATGGAGTGTCATAATGATGGCGGCTGCGCGAAAATCATGCAGCCGCGCATCATATGCTGCTGCCACACAGAGCTGTTAAGTGCCTTTTGCGCAGGCAAAACGCCGCGTTTTTTGCGTGCGCAAAAGGAACACGCTCGTGTGAATCCAGCCTCAGGGTGTAGTGAGCATTTTGATCCCACAGGTGTTTCATAGATTGTATTAGAATAAGGCCCCATGCACACGAACGTGTTTATGCGTCCGCAATTCCCCCGAAAATCCACGGGAGAATTGCGGACCCATTCATTTCTATGGGCCCATACACACTATCCGTGTTTTCACGGGTCCCCGCATGTCCGCAAATCCGTGCCGCACAAACTCAGGACATGTCTTATTACGGCCCGCAAATTCGATGCGGACATGCCCATAGGCCCGTGGAAAATGCGGGTACACCGTGTCATCCGCAGTTTGCGGATTTGCGGAAGTGTTGCGGAAGTGTTGCTAGGCGACGACCGGGAATGAGTTCTGTCGTCATCCTGTTTTACCTAGGCGTTTTTTTTTTAATCCGCATTTTGCGGATTACATACGGATGAACTGCGGAGGACATTTCACGGAACACGGTCCTGGAATTTGCGGACCAGAAAAACACTACAGTCGTGTGCATGAGGCCTTAGGCAGTGAAAATGAAAAAAAATATTTTTCCCAAAAAAATGTAGTTTTGCTCCCAATTTTTTATTTTTACAAGGTGTAAACGGAGAAAAAAAGACCCCAAAAAAAACCACACAATTTGTTACCCAATTTCTCCCGAGTATGAAAATACCCCATGTGTAGCCCTAAACTGCTGTTTGGGCACATGGCAAAGCTCAAAATGGAAGGAGCGCCATTTGGCTTTTAGAGCGCAGATTTTGCTGGACTGGTATACAGGCGCCAATGTTGCATTTGCAGAGCTCCCTTAGGCTATTTTGGAACTTTGAGGCAGATTTTCCTCTCCCTGCACGCCGATTTTCGCGGCGATTTTCGCCCGCGGCCATAAAACAGCGCGAAATACGCTTTCTCTGCCTCCCATTGAAGTCAATGGGAGGTCAGAGGCGGAAGCGCCCGAAGATAGGGCATGTCGCTTCTTTTTCCTGCGAGGCAGTTTTACTGCTCGCGGGAAAAAGACGCCGACGCCTCCCATTGAAATCAAAGGGAGGCGTTCTCGGGCCGTTTTTGCCGAGTTTTGCGACGCGGTTTCCGCGTCAAAAAACTCGGCAAAATACCCCGTGTGAACATAGCCTTAGGTGCAAGAGTAGAGTGTAATACAATGATAAGTGACCCCATTTTGTAAACTACACCCCTCAAGGCATTTATCATTTGTCTGGACATACGACAGGGCTTAGGAGTGAAAGAGCAAATGCGCAAGTGAGGCCTATTTGGGGGATTTTCGCAGCATTGGCCCACAATGGCAGGGCTCTTCGGCCAAATAGTAAAACAAACCCCCAAGTAGTGATCTCCATTTTGGAAACTGCACCCCTCAAGGCATTTTATTCATGATTACAGTACGGGACAGTAGTTCCACGCAGAGGCAGTGACTCCTAGCATCGTACATAAGTATGATGCTAGGAGCCCGGCTCACTGCACTGTGTTCGGTCCGGGTCTTCCGGCCGAATTACGTTCCGTACATTACGGACGTAACATGGTCGTGTGAACCCAGCCTTAAGTGTGTTGTCCCGGGTTTGGCGATGCCATGTATGTGGACGTAAACTGCTGTTTGGGCACACTGTAGGGTTCAGAAGGGAGGGAGCGCCACTTGACTTTTGTAGCGCAGATTTTGCTTGGACATTGTTCCGTTTGGGGTAATGTGGCGGAATATGTAAGCTGTGCGGAGTACATCAGGGCATAATAAGAGGGTATAATAATGGGGTAAATAATAATCCACAGATATGTGGCCAGTGTCGCACGGAAATAAAAAATCTTATCCGCTTTTGGAACACACTGCACATTTTGCATCGCCATATTCTGAGAGCCATAGCTTTTTTATTTTTTCGCCACCGGAGCTGTGTGAGGGCTTATTTGTTGCGGGACAATCTGTAATTTTCATAGGTACCATTTTGGGGTACATGCGATTTTTTGATCACTTTTTATTTCATTTTTTGTCGAGCAAGGTGACCAAAAAGCAGCAATGTTTTTTATTATTTTTTTTCATGGCGTTCATCATACGCTATGACAATTTTACTTTATTCGATACGATTATGGCAATAAAATATGTATATAGTTTTTTTATGCTTTGCCTTCGCCTCCCGGCGGGGCCTAGTAGTCTTCCGTACTAGGAGGCCATTGTTGCCATAGCAACCATCAGCACCCACGCGGGTGCCCATGGTTGCCATTAGCAACCACCGGGTGCGATCTACCCACAAGGATGCAGCGATCGCTTTTAAATCGGTAAGGGGTTACTCGGGGGTGCAGACAGGCTACATACCACCTAGATGCAGCGATCGCTGGATCTACAGGGGTTAATCAGCCGGATCGTAGGCTAGCTCCGGTCCTGGCCGTTAGAGCTGGGTGTCAGCAGTAATATACAGCCGACACCCGGCAGTGATGGCGCTGGCTCAGATTCTGAGCCAGCTCCATCACATACACGTTCTCAAGGAGCTGTGATTGGTCAGTCTGCTGTGACTGACCAATCACAGCGATCGCCGGCAGGGAACCGCTGTGATTGGTCTGCCGTCTTACTGTTCCAAACAATTGTCAAAAACAGTTGATCGCACAGTTCTGTCACATTGTCCTTTGACAGGGTGACAGTTGTTAGCCAGGACACAACGGGACAGCTGGGTGTCGGCCGTAATATACAGCGGGCACCCTGCGGTGATTGCACAGTTCTGTCTGGCTTAGAACTGTCACCCTGTCAAAGGACAAGGTGACAGTTGTTAGCAATGATTACAACAGAATGTCCCAGTGCCTTAAAGCACTGCAATACAGGACGTACCGGTGCGGTAAGGGGTTAAGTTAATGGTAAAATTTGGTGGATACATTCAGTGTTTATTTGTAAAAAGCAGAGCAGAGCAGACCACACCCCCCCCCCTTTTTGCTTTTAATTTCTTTGTAGGGCTAGCAGTTGTACAGGAAATCCCATAGTTACTTGGTGCTAGCACAGCGTACTGCAGCCACTCGCTGATGCACCAATACACCTATGCACTTACTCAATATATTCTGATTCACCACACCCTGCTAGCTATCATTGGCTACTTTTAAACATGTGTGTTATATGTCCTATTTGGAAGTGTTTTATTTAAATCATCAAAAGTTATATTTTAGTTCAATTTAACACTATCATTTAGGTAGCTGGAAACTAGGGTCTTTATTGTGCCTTAGGCATAATAGTTTTTCCTTGAATTTCCATGTGCCCCGCCAGCTACTAGGGACTTTCTATTCAGACAACTTTTTATTCCATGTTTTGGGAGGGGTGGTGACCAAAAAAAATAGCGATTCTGGCAGAGTTTTTCTTTTTTGCAGTGTTCACCATGTGGGAAAAATAACATTGTAGTTTTATCGTTTGGGTTGTTACGGACGCAGCAATATCAAGTGTGTACTTTTTTTTAATGTTTTAATTTTTTTCCTATAATAAAATACTTATAGGAAAAAAGGAGGTTATTGTCTTTATTAACTTGAAACTTTTATTTTTACGCTTTTATTCAACTTTTTTTTTTGTCCCACTAGAGGACTTGAAGGCTTTCAACTGATCTTTAGGCCGGATTCAGACGAGCGTGATTTGCGTCCGTGCAGCCCGCGTGGTTTTCGCGCGGACCAATACAAGTCTATGGGGCAGGGCAGATAGTCCGTGTTTTTTGCGCAGCGTGAGTCCGCTGCGTAAAACTCACAACACGTTCTATATTTAAGCGTTTTTCGCGCCTCACACACCCATTGAAGTCAATGGGTGCCTGAAAATCACGCATGCCCCACGGAAGCACTTCTGTGGGACAAGTGTTATTCGCGCAATAACAGTAAAAGAATGAATGTAAACAGAAAAGCACCACGTGCTTTTCTGTTTACAAACATCCAAACGGAGTGTCATAAAGATGGCGGCTGCGCGAAAAGCACGCAGCCGCGCATCCATATGAGCAGGGCACATGGAGCGGTCAAGTGCCTTTTGCGCACGCAAGTCTGAATCCGGCCTTACTCTAATGCATTGAACTACCCACGTAGTGCAATTCATTAGAACGGTCAGCCATTCACTGACAGCAAGCCTGAGGTCCCGTCTCTGGGCGGAACCTAATAGGATATCATACGTGGCAGACCAGTGTTGGGGCTTATTCAGACGACTGTGATATACGTTCGTGAAAATCACGCGCGTCGCAGGGACCCATATTAGTCTATGGGGCCGTGCAGACAGTTGCGTGATTTTTACGCAGCGTTAGTCCGCTCCGTAAAAGTCACGACATGTCCGTTCTTTCAGCGTTTTTCACGCATCACGCACCCATTGAAGTCAATGGGTGCGTGAAAATCACGCGCAGCACCCGGAAGCATTTCCATGGGACAAGCGTGATTCGCGCAACAGCAGTGAAAAGGATGAATGAAAACAGAAAAGCACCACGTGCTTTTCTGTTTACAAACATTCAAATGGAGTGTCATAATGATGGCGGCTGCGCGAAGAGCACGCAGCCGCGCATCTTACAGGGCTGACACAGAGCTGTTAAGTGCCTTTTGCGCAGGCAAAACGCCACGTTTTTTTGCGTGTGAATCCAGCCTTAGGCCTCCGGTTGCCACAATAACAATCGGCATCCTCGCGATCATATTGTGTCAATGCCAATCGCTACGAACCACTAAGATGCCGATCGCTTTTGATCGCAGCATCTAAGGGGTTAATGGCAGGGATCAGAGCTAGCTTCGTTCCCTGCCGTTACAGCACGGTGTTAGCTGTAACATATAGCAGACAACTGCAGCTGATGTCGCAGGCTCAGCTTTTGAGCCTGTGCCATCTTCCTTTTAAAGTTCCGCCTAACAATGGCCTCTGGTCTGCCAGATCAGTCATCGGAACATCGCAATTGCATTGTGGGGTTCCGATCTGCTAGGAAAGATAATAGATGCAGCGCTCGCTTTTAAGCGCTGCATCTAAGGGGTTCATCGGCCAGATCGGAGGCTAGCGCCGGTCCTGGCCATGCAGCAGGTCAGCTGTAATATACAGCTAACATCCGCGGGCGATGGCACAGGCTCAGCTTCTGAGCCTGTATCAGCAACACAACATACCAGTACGTTGTGTTGCGTTAAGTCCTTAACAACAGCGACGTAATAGTTACTATAAACGCTACTCGCAGACTTTAGCCACTCATTTGTTGAACGTATTTAATAGGGCCACAGTGTCACAGCAAGATCTATGGAGAGGAGAGCGTGTTATATGACAGTCTTGTCGGCCAAGAGCTGAAGAGTGAGAGCGGGCATGACCTGCCTAGGTAGAGTCGTGTGTTAACCTTAAACCATACTATCCCCCACCCCCATTTAGTAACGACACATGACACCGAGGTTGGATGTGAAATGGCCACAGCAGCCGTTTATTAATTTCACAGTTTTATAAAAACAATTTAAATCCGAAACATTCGGATAACTAGTTAGGAATCCACCAGAGAATTCCTCCTAATAATTCACATGACCCAACATGGGTCAGAATCATAAATAACCATTAAACGTTAACATTAACCCGAGCAGAGGAAGTCCTTGAAGCCCCTTCAGATGTTCCTTTCAAGAACACACCGAATTAGCCATCTGCAAACCACTAATTACCTCCAGCCGTAAACCAGCTCGGAAGCACCGTTCACCTCTGCAGATGGCTCCACCCACTAGAAGTCCACTTCAAGGGGATAACACCCGTTGAAGCCCTCAAGTGATATACCGACCACTAGAAGTCCACTTCAAAGGGATAACACCCGATGAAGCCTTCAAGTGACATACCTTCTACCAGAAGACCACTTCAAAGGGATAACACCCGATGAAGTCTTCAACCATGTACCTTTTTTGGGGGACGCATACCCCCGATGCGACCCCCCCACCATTTTGTACTGACTGGCCTCAAGGACTCCCCCCGCCACCGCGAAACAGGCCTTGACCACCTTAAGCCTGTGAGTTCCTCCACACCACCACCGCCCTTTCTATGCCTTCTGCTATAGCCAAGCTCCAAATATCAATGCCAACCTCGGTCAGATGAACCCCGTCACTCCTCCAGAAATTCCCCAATCCTGACTCCAAATCCCTATGCCTCACGCAAATGCCCCCGTTCTTTGCCACAAAACGGGACACCGCCCGGTTAACTTTTATCCGAGCCTTATTGACTCTCTCCACCGATCTAGCTAACCGCCAATGCTTCCTTGGGACTATGTCCGACCACACTACCACCAACTTGGGATAAGATACCCACAAACACAACAAATCATGTTTGATATCCCGCACCAACTCACGAAAAGGGCGGACTCCTAAGTCATTCCCACCCACGTGCAACACTAAAACCTCCGGAACCCTATCAAGCCGCACATATGTCTGGAATTCCGCCAACACCCTGTTCCACGACATACCTCTAAACCCCAGCCAATGCACAACCGCATCCTGTCGCGGAATGCGCAACTGGCGACCATCCGGGCGGACGTCCGCCCTCAAAGCCCCCCAGTGCACGTACGAATGACCCATCAACCACACCAGACAAGGAGGCGAATCTGAAACGGAAAACACAGTTAGGCACCACCATATACATTTGCAAGCATAAACAACAAAATTACAACATATGGGGGCGGACATAGGACTTAAACCTTTTAGACTCCCAACGACCAATACGCCTCACCCCCTCATCATCCAACCCCCAGCGCCCTGCTTCCGTTGCTGCGCCAATCCGGAAGGAATGAGATGAATATGAGCCTGCCGCAACCCCAACCGCCGTCAAACATTTTTTAAAAACAGCTCCAAACTGAAACCTGGACAAGAACGACCCGTCCACATGACATAACAAAGGCAAATCTGGAGACCCCCTGTTTTTTGTAAAACCACGCATGCACTCTACTGGGCACATGACCGACCCCGGGAGAGCGAACAAAACTATCAGTTTTCCCTTCCCTAATTGGTCAGTTTTTGATCTACGCAACCATACCTCCAACCGATCTGCAAAAAGGCTCACCTCCCCAGATCTCAGCCCCCCTGCCTGTTTAGTACTTGGCGACACCAACTCACCTATTCTAAATGCTCCGAAGAACGCCAACGAGAAAGCCAACCGAAACAAACCCATTTCATCTGAAGAACGACATACCGATGCCAATGAACCACCCAACAAGCCCAGCAAAGCAAACGACACCGGCCTTCTACTATCCGCCTCCACCCTACCTCTGCGCAACCCCTTCAAAGCCTGCGATACCAGAAATTCCTTCGATACATCCCGCAAGCCCCGCAACTTAAGCCCAAACGCCACCGCGGATACAAACCGGTTCACCTTCGCTACTGAAAACCCCGCCTCCCAGGCATCCCCTAACCAATACAAAAGTGCCACCAACCTGTCTCTATCCGTATTGACATCACCCAACTCTCTTACCCACTCCTCCCACTGCCTCCAACAAGCAGCATAAGCCCTCCACGTCGTGCCCGCCAAAGACCTTTGTAACAGCTGCTCTACGGGACCGATACCAGATCCCATAGATGATCCGGACACGCCAAACCAATACGTTCCGCTCCCGGAGCCAATTGCCGAAACCGGTCCCACTGCGAGCGAGAAAGAGCATCAGCAACACAATTCCGTACACCCGGGACATGCACCGCCACCACCCACGCGTTCAGCGACAAACACACCAACACTAAATGTCGCAACAATTGAACTACCGGAGGAGAGGACGCCGTGATGTTATTAATGGCAAGCACCACACCCATGTTGTCGCAGTAAAAACGGACCTTCTTATCCCTGAGCCTGTCCCCCCAAATGGTAGCCGCCACCACGATGGGAAACAGCTCGAGCAGGGCCAGATTCCGCGTCAATCCACTGGACACCCAGCTAGCCGGCCATTGACCTGCGCACCACGGACCTCCCCCGTAAGCTCCAAAGCCACCCGCCCCAGCCGCATCCGTGAAAATATTCAGATCACTCGTATCCTGCGCTGGGGCCATCCATAGCGAGCGACCATTGTACTGGCCCAAGAAGTCATCCCAAACCTGAAGATCAGCTCGGTGCTCCTCCTTGAGCCTCACAAAATGATGCGGCGCCCGCACTCCCGCCGTTGCCGCCGCCAACCTTCTACCAAACACCCTCCCCATCGGCATAATCCGGCAGGCGAAATTCAACTTCCCCAGCAGCGACTGAAGCTCCCTCAACGACATTTTCTTCCTTCTACAAGCCCGTCGCACCTCCAGCCTCAAAGCACCCAGCTTATCCGCCGGGAGCCGACACTCCATTGCCACCGAGTCAATTTCGATTCCCAAGAAACAAATCGTCGCTACCGGGCCCTCCGTTTTTTCCGGCGCCAAAGGGATCCCAAAATCCCTCGCCACCTTCTGCAGGGCATGAAGCAAGTTACCGCAAACCGGCGAACCCCCCGGGCCAACGCACAAAAAATCATCTAAGTAATGGATCAACGAATCGACCCCGGATACTCCCCTCGTTACCCACTCCACGAAGCTACTAAACGCCTCGAAGTATGCACAAGAAAGAGAACACCCCATCGGAAGGCACCGATCCACGTAAAAGGCCCCATTCCAAAAACAGCCCAACAGCCGTTGGCTTTCTGGATGCACCGGCAACAACCTGAACGCCGCCTCGATGTCGGTTTTTGCTAGCAGCGCCCCCGGACCCGCAGCCCGCACTAACCCCACCGCCTTATCGAATGAGGTATAAACTACGGAACACAACTCGTGATCAATCCCGTCGTTTACCGACGAACCTTTGGGATACGATAAATGTTGAATCAAACGAAACTTTCCGGGCTCGCGTTTAGGGACAATACCCAAAGGGGACACAACTAAATCTTTCACCGGCGACTCCACGAATGGCCCCGACATGCGCCCCAACGAAACTTCTTTTAACAACTTTTCCGACACGACTTCCGCATGCACGTAAGCCGATTTTAAATTTCTCCGCGTAACCGGAACCTCATAAGGAGGCGGAGGAATAACAAAACCAACACTAAACCCTTCATAAAGCAACTTAGCCGCCGCCCTATCCGGATACTCATTTAGATAAGGGGCCATCCTTTCCACCCTCACCGGCGACACCCCCTTGACCAGCCCCGTGCTGGTTCCCGGACCTCTTTTTACGCAGACATTTTGCCGCCCCGTGTGATGCACCATTACACTCGGAGCACACGTGCTTGAACTTGCACGTGGCCCCGAACTTACACTGGCCTTCATTGAATTGCCAGCAAAACCCCGCCTTTCCCCCGCCGCTTGGTCCACTCTGACTAGTCTGGCCTCCCTGGCCACCGCTCCCGGGAAAGGGCTGCCTAACCGGAACCGTAACCCGTAACCAGAGAGCAATATCCTTCTGGTCCCACCGAATCGCCGGCCGAACCGCCTTCCGCTGACGGAATTGCTCATCATATCGCAGCCACGCCTGACCCCCATACGCCCTATGAGCCTCCCCAATAGCATCAAAATAACAAAATAACGCCGAACAATTTTCCGGCGCCTTTTCCCCTATCACACTAGCCAATATGGCGAACGCCTGCGACCAATTAACGAACGTCTGCGGGATAAGCCTATACCGCCGCCGTTCCTCCTCGTCCTTTTTACTCTCATCCCGCTTGCTCTTATCCAAATTGAATTTAGCCAGCGGCAAGAGAGAAAAAATTTCAACATATTCATCTTTCCAGATCCGATCACGCACCTCCTGCTTTAAATGCGCCCCCAACGGACCCTCAAAACAAACATACACCTCCCCCCGAGCACGATCGTCCATGCGCACTCGATCGCCGTCCTTCTGTGCCTCAGTCTGCACCGACACCGCGACCGCCTCTCTAACCGCCACCACAGGACGCGCCTGCAACGATCCCACTTCCCTGGGGCCTTCCCAAACTACCGCAGGGGACACTTCCGTTACTACCGGCGCCGCGGCCCTATCCAGGCGCCCCACCAGCTCCCGTAAGCAACCCACTAAATCTGCCAAACCCGCTCCGTCGCGTCCGCCCGCGCCACTACCGGCCCCCGATGCTATGCTAGCAGCCCCCCCGCCGACACCCGACATAAAAATCGCTGGATAAGACAATAAAGGAGTTATACACTCACCGGGCTGCACAGGCGCTGTGTTCCCGTCAGCCGGACCATCCTGACCTCGACGATAGACGTCCAGTTCACCTTCCTCCAGTTCTTCTCTCGCCGACGACTGTCCCTCCCAACGACCTCTTCGGAAAGGGGATGAGGACGCGCTGACCGATGGGCCGGCAACCTGCCGCCCGACCGCCGGGACCCAGACTTCCGACCGGACCTGTTGCCTCGACGTCGCTGCAGATCTAGTCGTCCGTCTAGACGATCCTGACGAAGCCTGCCCCCTGGCCGGAACATCACCATGCGGGGCGGCCGTACCTTGCTCTTGACATCTTCCATCTGATGGGGGAGGGGTGACAGGGAGCCCGGCCTGCGACTCCCTGCTTACCGCCGGACCCCGTCGCGGCCTGGGATTCCTGCCAGGACGCAGGGCCTGGGAAGGGGCGGTCCTCCCAGCTGCCTGGCCTGCAGCGTCCGGGATCGGGCTCCCTCTGCGACGCCGTGTCCGCGGGACTACCTCCGGACTCAGGCGCTCTGGAGGTCGGGACCGCCGAGAGGGACGGGTCGACACAGCCTGCATCGCCGTCACCCCTGCTACCGCTCTCTGCCTGCCCAGCGCAGGAGCGGTTGTTGCCGACTCCCCCCCCGCCGCCATAGCCATGCTCGTAGGGGGGCCGGGGGAGGGGAGCCTGTCCCTTACAACAGACCCCGAACGCCGTGCCCGACGTGGCGAAACGGCGTCCGGGATCCGCGTTAATGCAGCCACGGTCTCCTCCAGCCATCCGGGACCGTGGTGCACAGCAGCGGCACGCAGCCGCTCTAAAATCAGGGCCTCTGCCATACTAAAAAGCCGGGCAACGGGGAGCTTTGCTTCTTGTGTACTACTCCTCCCGCTGCTTCCGGCTCAATGCCGAGAAACAGCGGGAAGCGCAGTAACGGCCCCCCCGTCCCCCCTAGCTCCTCCCCGTCCCTCCTTCAGCTTCTTCACCTTTCCCTCACCTCTTAACATTAACCCTTTCCCTACCAGGACGGTCATGTCGGCTTCCCTCAAGCCTGCAGCTGCGTCCAGCCTCTTCTTTCTCGCACACGCTCTCCTCAGCTCTTGCTGTGACACTACCATGGAACAGAAGAAGAAGAATTCACACTCTTCTTCTCCTCTTGTGTTCCTTAGTGGCGGAGCTGTGCGTGCACGCGCTCTCTCTCCAGCTCTTGATGTAACGCTGACCGTAGCGGATTGGACAGTGTCACAGCGATGTTACTTGCCCCCTTGCCAATTACACGCCCCACTGACAGTTCAGGGGGTTATTTAAACATCGGGCGCCAAATATAACGGTACCTATATTTAAATAATGGAGAAAGTTAGGAAAAAAAAAAAAAGTAAAGTGCCCCAGGGTTTGTACAGCCCGGCCTATTACATGCTGCACACGTATGGGCAGGTGAAAGGTTCTCTTTAAAAGGGGTTAAAGAGGCTCTGTCACCACATTATAAGTGCCCTGTCTCCTATATAAGGAGATAGGCGCTGTAATGTAGGTGACAGTAATGCTTTTTATTTTAAAAAACTATCTTTTTCACAACGTTAGGAGCGATTTTAGTTTATGCTAATGAGCTTTCTTAATGCCCAAGTGGGCGTTGTACAGAGGAGTGCATGACGCTGACCAATCAGCATCATGCACTCCTCTCCATTCATTTACACTGCACTAGCGATATAGATATATCACTATGTGCAGCTACATACACAAACCCCAACATTACTAGTGTCCTGATAATGAATACACATGAAATCCAGCCTGGACGTCATGTGTACTCAGAATCCTGACACTTCTGAATCTGTTTTGTGAGATTCCAGCAACGGATACGAAATCTCGCGAGATCACGGAGCTAAACGAGATTTGGTTTCACTTGCCGGAATCTCACAGAAAAGAGTCAGAAGTGTCAGGATTCTGAGTACACATGACGTCCAGGCTGGATTTCATGTGTATTCATTATCAGGACACTGTAGTAATGTTAGGGTTTGTGTATGAGGCTGCACATAGTGATATATCTATATCGCTAGTGCAGTGTAAATGAATGGAGAGGAGTGCATGATGCTGATTGGTCAGCGTCATGCACTCCTCTGTACAACGCCCACTTGGTCAAAAGTAAAAATACGCCCACTTGGGCATTAACCCCTTCACGACCAGTGACGAAAATGTACGTCATGGTTGGGTGCTAGTTCCCGCACCAGGACGTTCATTTTCGTCAGATTTTCAAACTGTCACTCTGTGTAAACACAGAGTGACAAGTCCGTTCTGACCGCTGTCCTAGACAGCTGATCAGTTCTGTGAGTGGTCGAGAGACCAATCACGACGTCCTGGCGCCACGATCGCTATCATTGGTCAGTTACTGACCAATCATAGTGCGTGACGTAGTGTGCTAGGTGGAAAAGCCGGTGTTCGGCTCTGATCTCCTCAGTCCTGTCAGTTGTGTTGAGGAGATCAGAGCTGTGCTGCTTGATCCTCCTGTCATCATCAAAAAGTTAAAAAAAAACAGACAAATTTAACCCTTACACTGCCTCCCCAATGTCCCTGTTACCATTCCCCTTATCCCTGTTACATTTGCTTTCATAAAAAAAAAAAATTGTACAAAAAATAAAAAAATATATAATTTATCGTTCAGGTAGTGTTAGGTAGCGGCAGGTGTAGGACGTTAGTTAGCGTACTTTTTATTTTATTTTTGTTATAAAGAAAAAAATAAAAAAATAAATTTTTTTGGGGGGGATTTGTTTAGTGTTATAGGTAGCGTTAGGGATTTGGCGTTAATTCGCGTTAGGTGTAGGGCTAATTAGGTGCGTTTTAGGGTCTTGTATAAAGAAAAAGGAATTGTTTAGTGTTATAGGTAGTGTTAGGGATTGGGCGTTAATTAGCGTTAGATAGGTGTAGGGTTAGTAAGGTACATAGTCGTTACACATTATCTAGTGCGTGTTAAATATAAATATATATATATATATAAAAGATTTTGATCTAAAATAATGGCTCAGCGGATGTTTACAGCAGAGGAGGCGTATGCAATGTTGTGCTCTGATACAGACACTGCAAGCGAAAGTGAGGAGCAGTTTTTATTATCATCCTCATCATCTAGTAGCGACAGTGATGAGCCCCAAGCACAGCAGAGCAGGCCTAGTGAAAGTCAGCCGAGTGTTAGTGACCCTGATTGGCAGTCCGCCGCCACATTTATTCCCCAAATTCCTGATTTCATACCTGCCGCAGGAATTAACATCAACACCACAGGATTTAGCGAGGGAGATTTTTTTAAAATCTTCTTTTCAGAAGATTTAATTAATCTAATAATTACTCAGACAAATTTATATGCCAACAATTTTATTTTAACTCACCCCGATTCATTTTATGCCAGGGAAAACAACTGGCAGCCGGTTGACAAAGCAGAAATGCTTAAATATTGGGGACTACTATTGAACATGGGCCTTGTAAAAAAGCCGACTAAGATCGTACTGGTTGACGGATGTCCTGTACGATACGCCCCTATATCGTGCAGTGATGACGCGCAATCGTTTTGAGGCCGTAATGAGATTTATCCATTACAACGACAATGCACAATGCCCCCCAGCAAGTGACCCCAACCGTGATCGGCTATTTAAAATTAGGCCTCTTATAGAGCATTTCAATTTAAAATTTGCAGAGGCATATATGCCTGATAAAAATGTTGCTGTGGATGAATCCCTGGTTTCATTTAAAGGGAGGCTAAAATTTCGGCTGGGTATATACCCACCAAGAGGGCCAAATATGGCATGAAAGTATATAAAATTTGTGAGAGCAGCACTGGTTTTACCCATCGTTTTAGGGTATACGAGGGAAAGGACACCCAGATCAACCCCCCAGAATGCCCAGCCATGCTCAATGTAAGTGGCAGAATTGTTTGGGACCTAATTCACCCGCTGTTGGACAAGGGTCATCACTTGTATGTAGATAATTTTTATACGAGTGTGCCCTTGTTCCAATGTCTATTGGCCAGAAAAACCGTAGCTTGTGGCACAATTAGACGGACCCAAAAAGGCCTTCCAAAGACGATAGTAAATTTAAAATTAAAACGTGGTGAAAAGAAAACCCTTTGTAAGGAAAATGTAATGGGGGTTAAATACCGAGACAAAAAAGATGTCTTTATCTTGACATCAATTCATGCAGATGAAAGCAGCCCTGTGCCTGTACGTGGGAGAGATGCCACCATTTCTAAACCCCTCTGCATACAGCAATATAATAAGCACATGGGAGGGGTGGACCTTGCCGACCAAATGCTGCAGCCCTATAGCGCAGTAAGGAAGTCAAGGATCTGGTACAAGAAATTGGCAATAAATCTGGTGCAAATGGCACTTTATAATTCTTTTATTATTTTTCGGAAGGCAGGCAACAACGGACCTTACCTGAACTACCAGGAAAAAGTAATAAAAAACCTAATTTTCGGAAACCAGGGTGGTGATGGCAGGGCTACAACTTCAAGGGAGGCCAGCAGGGTGATTCCGGGACAGCATTTCCCTTCCCAAGTGCCCCCAACCGCTAAAAAGACACGTCCACAAAAAAGGTGCCGTGTGTGTTTTAAAAATGGTATTAGGAAAGACACGGGCTACCAATGTGAGTCCTGCCCAGACAAACCAGGGCTGTGCATACACGAGTGTTTCCGAACATATCATTCCTCACTAGATTACTAATTTTTTTTGAAGATTTTATTTGCACTACTGTTTTGTCCCTTCAAACATTTCCATTATTTGATTTTCTAATCCTTTTCACCCCATTTCCCATTATCATATTGGACACGCTAAAATGAAAATACTCATTATACCCCTAGATGAATATCTTGAGGTTTTTTTAATTCATAGAATTATTTTTCTTTGGCATAACACCTTACAGTGGGGCCTAAAACATTTTCAAGCAAAATATGAGTCCTGAAAGCCTCCGGGTGCTCCCTCCCTTTCGGGCCCTGTCGTGTCTCCAAGCAATGCATTAGGGTCACAATGGGGGAATTTTTGAAAACAGGAGAAACAGAGTGATATATTTTGGGGTGTGTTTCTTCATTCTCTTGGTCGCTTTATACAGAAATCGGTCTTCAAAGTGATACTTTTATGAAAAAAGTGTTTTTTGTTTTTTTTTCACCTGCTATGCATTAAATTTAGCAAAAAACTGTGGGGTCAAAGTACTCACTACAGCCCTAGATAAATACCTTAAGGGGTCTAGTTTTCTAAATGGGGTCGTTTATGGGGAGATTCTATCGTTCTGGTAGTTCAAAACCTCTCCAAATGTACAGTGGGGCCTAAAACATTTTCAAGCAAAATATGAGTCCTGAAAGCCTCCGGGTGCTCCCTTCCTTTCGGGCCCGGTCGTGTGTCCAAGAAATGCATTAGGGTCACAGTGGGGGCATTTTTGAAAACAGGAGAAACAGGGTGATATATTTTGGGGTGTGTTTCTTCATTCTCATGGTTGCTTTACACAGAAATCAGTCTTCAAAGTGATACTTTTATGAAAAAAGTGAAATTATATTTTTTTACGCCTGCTTTGCATGAATTCTTACAAAAAAACTGTAGGGTCAAAATACTTACAACACCCCTTAATAAATACCTTAAGGGGTGTAGTTTTCAAAATGGGGTCACTTGTGGGGGTTTCCACCATTCTGACACCGATGAGCCTCTGAAAACCTGGCTTGGTGCAGGAAAACAAAATGTACTTCAAAATGTATAAAATTCTTACTAAATTTGTAAGTCCTCTAAATTGCTCAAAAAAAAATTTTTTTTCTCAAAAGTGCTGCCAAAATAGAGTAAAGAGATGGAAATATATATTTAATAAAAAAAATTGTACAGTATGTATGTACATATGTGACATATTGCAGTTAAAATTAGGGAAAAATGATAATTTTTACAAAATTTCTTCAATTTTTCTATTTTTTTAATAATTTCCGCAAATCGTATCAGTCTACTTTTACCACTAAAATAAAGTACAACATGTGACGAAAAAACAATGTCAGAATTACTTGGATATTCAAAACTTTCACAGAGTTATTCTCTGATAAAGTCAGACATACCAGATTTGACAAATCTGGCTTGGTCATTAAGGTACAAACATGCCCGGTCATTAAGGGGTTAAGAAAGCTCATTAGCATAAACTAAAATCGCTCCTAACGTTGTGAAAAAAGATCGTTTTTTTTAAAATAAAAAGCATTACTGTCACCTACATTACAGCGCTGATCTCCTTATGTATGAGATAGGGCACTTATAATGTGGTGACAGAGCCTCTTTAAAACATGGAAACAAATTCATTTGAGAAAAAAAATAAAGTGTTTTTATTGTGTCCAATTAGGGTCATACAGGCCTCCACAGCCAAATCCTCCGTCACGGCTGGAGGCAATGTAGGGGCCGTCTTTTTCGAGTACCGCTGAGTCGCTGTGGTGAAGGACCTGCGGCCAGAAATGACGGCACAGCGTGATCTCGCGATTGAAGCAGAGACCTGAATGACACGGATTGGACAGCGTCATACAGAAGCCATTACACCGCCCAGAGAAAATAAAATGTAACCTCCTATAAGGCGGGATTCACACGACAGGGTTTCCCGGCCGTTCATAAATCGGCCGGCACCCAGCTGCATTAGGAATAATAGACCCCTAATGGGGCTATTCACACGACCGATTTTTTGACGGGCCGGGAAAAACGGGACATGCCCTGTTTTCGGCCGGGAACCCGGCCCCCATAGAAGTCTATGGGGCCGGGTAATACACGGCCATCACCGGAATGTGTCCCGAGTGATGGCCGGGTCTACCGTCGCTCGTGCACTCTGTCCTCCTACTCACAGCGCAGAGTGCATGTGAGGAGGAGGAGTTGATGCCATTCGGACGAATGGCTACGCTGGTGATACTGTGTGGCAGGGCCGGGGTGTACAGCAGGTGGAAGTGAGCGCTGCGCTGGCTCCCTTCCCCTGCTTGTTACGGTTCCCGACCGCTGGCTGTGTTATTACGGCCAGCGGTCAGGGTCCTTAAAACCCGAGCCATAGACTTTTTACGGCTAAGGTTTTAACTTGCTGCCCGCGCGATCGGGCAGCTGAATGTCGGGTCTCCGGCTGTCAATGACCCTGAGGAGAGGATAGAAGCAGCTTTCGCTGCTTCTGTCTTCTCCGATGTCTTTTTACACAGCGCTCAATGAACGCTGTGTATAGGAATAGAGACAGCAGCAGCGGCGCTGTCTCTATTCCTCCCAGTGAAAATATTAAAAGTTCCAAAAAGGTCTTTTTTGACCTTTGAGGGACAGACCATAATAATAAAAAAAATAAGTAAAGTGCAAAAAATTCATCCGATTAAAAAACGGTCAGGGAAAAAACAAGATGCAAATCGGCCGGTAAAAACAGCAACACGGCCCGGAACGGATGCAAACCGGCCGGGAAAAAAAAAATAAAATAAAATTTAAAAAAAAACGGCCAAAAACGGCAGATTTTCCCGGCCGACACTCGGATCCTGTCGTGTGAATGAGGCCTTAGGCTATTAGAGCCAAATGAGCATATTTACAAAAATGAACAAGTTTTATAATAAACGGTTTTTAAAACAAATCACACTGTAGTTAGCAGCGAAGCGTCTATTAGATTAGTTGGGCAATAGGGAATTAATAAACTGGTGACAGAGCCTCCGTAAAGGCCTAAAATAGGACGGTCATTAAGGGGTTAAAACGCAGCAGTTCTGCGGCTCTACAGATCCTTCAAAAAAAAAAAGAAAAAAGGAAGAAACGCCAAAACTGATAAAGTCTCTAGTAAATATACAATGTAAACGTGACCTTACACCAAGTGTGCCCTTTATGAGGTGCAGTAATGTTAGTCTAGTGTCTGCCACAGAAGTGCAGGAACTTGGAGAGAACACAAGCGACTTGCCATTTTTTTGCAAGTAAAAGTGGAAATCGCTGCACAAATCCACATCCTGAGGTAACAACATGAGAGAAATAAACCCAGAGTGCTGCAACAGTAAACTGCTCCGGGCACTAGACCAGGGAGAGACAACTATATACCAGAACACGGTAACGTCTACGACTAGCAGAATAGCCCACTGCCTACCCAGAAGAGGAACGAGAGGACTCCTATGCACAGGCGGGCTGTGCTCTCCACATAGCGACCCATGATGAGTAGGTGGAAGTCCCGGCTCTGCTCGCTCACTGACCGACTGACTGGCCCGCCCTTCTCACATGATCTCCAGTGACTTCATCCCTTTACTACGCCTCCTATCAGGAGATGTAAACGGACACAGGTGAGTGTGCTGGTATCCACAGAACGGCTGACTCTCCACAATGGCTGGTGAAAGGAGAACAGCACAGCAGACGGGAGGTGCAGGGAGAAGCACTAGTCACATGAACTATGGGGGTCGGTTTCAAAATCACTCAAAAACGGAATTGTTTATAAATGAATTGTACTGCAAAAGATTGAAATAAAACCCCTAAGGAACGTCCTGCAAACAGTTTGGCACGCAGCTTCAGCCTAAAGTGGGCATTAACCCCTTAATGACCAGGCCATTTTGCACGTTAATGACCAAGGATTATTTTTTGTTTTTTCACGGTCGCATTCCAAGAGTCGTAACTTTTTTTATTCCGTCGACATAAGCGTATAAGGGCTTGTTTTTTGTGGGACGAGTTGTATTTTGTAATTCTACCATTTTTAGATGCTTATAACATATTGATTAACTTTTATTAACTTTATTTTAGGAGAGAATTGAAAATAAGCAGCTATTCCAGCATTAATTTTCACGTTATAAATTTACGCCGTTTACTATGCATCGTAAATAACATGTTAACTTTATTCTATGGGTCGGCACGATTACGGGGATACCAAATATGTAAAGGTTTTCTATGTTTTCCTACGTTTGCACAATAAAAACCCTTTTTGAAAAAAATTAGTTTTTGCATCGCCGCATTCCAAGAGACGTAATGTTTTTATTTTTCCGTTGATGTGGCTGTATGTGGGCTTGATTTTTGCCGGCCAATGTGTAGTTTTCATTAGTACTATTTTGGGGTACATAGGACTTATAGATTAACTTTTATTTTTGATGGGGGGAATGGGAGAAAAGAGAGAATTTTGCCATAGTTTTTTGCGTTTTTTTTGGACGCTGTTCATCCGGCGGTTTAATTAATGTGTTCATTTTATTGGTCAAGTCGTTACGATCGCGGGGATACCATATATGTGTATATGTGATTTGTTTTGACACTTTTACTAAATAAAACCACTTTTTGGGCAAAAATTTGATTTTGATTGTAATTGTTTTTCGTTTGTTTTTTTCACAAACTTAATTTAACTGATTGACATTTTTTTTTTTAGTCTCACCAGGGGACTTCACTATGCGATCTGCTGATCGCATATATAATGCTTTGGTATACTTAGTATACCGAAGCATTATTTCCTGTCAGTGTAAAACTGACAGGCAATCTGTTAGGTCATGCCTCCGGCATCGCCTAACAGGCATTTGCTGAAGACAGACCTGGGGGTCTTTGTTAGACCCCCGGCTGTCATGGAAACCCGACGGCGATCCGCGATCTGTTTGCGGGGGCGCCGATCACGTGACAGAGGGAGCTCCCTCCCTCTGTCAAACACATTAGATGTCGCTGTCACTATTGACAGCGGCATTTAATGGGTTAAACTGCCAGAATCGGAGCGCGCTTCGATTCCCGCAGTTGCAGCAGGAGCCAGGCTGTGTATAACAGCCGTGCTCCTGCCGCTGATCGCGTGGGTACAGTGTCAGTACCCGCGCCATCACAGGACGGATATATCCGTCCTCCTGCGCGAACTAGCAGCTGCTGAGAACGGATATATCCGTCCTTCGGCGTTAAGGAGTTAAGCTAGAAATTCATAAACGCGGAAAACGGCTGCCTGCAACAGCCAAACCCAATTTCCCAGCCACCACTAATGTATAAATAAAATGATTGTACTTTATTAGCTACGTATAGCTGGACATACCACACTTAGAATTAAAATTGTCACTAGCCGAGATCGGATGCACAAGATATCACCTGATTAAACAGGCATATGTTACATGTCAACGTAGGAATGACTCTTCCCTATTCAGTTAAATTGTAAGGCAACTAGTGGACAACAATTAGTCCGATCATCGGCAGTGTATTAAAATATTGACAGCCCCCCGACATGTTTCGCTACTAAGTAGCGTCCTCAGGGGTACACGGGGCTACTTAGTAGCGAAACATGTCGGGGGGCTGTCAATATTTTAATACACTGCCGATGATCGGACTAATTGTTGTCCACTAGTTGCCTTACAATTTAACTGAATAGGGAAGAGTCATTCCTACGTTGACATGTAACATATGCCTGTTTAATCAGGTGATATCTTGTGCATCCGATCTCGGCTAGTGACAATTTTAATTCTAAGTGTGGTATGTCCAGCTATACGTAGCTAATAAAGTACAATCATTTTATTTATACATTAGTGGTGGCTGGGAAATTGGGTTTGGCTGTTGCAGGCAGCCGTTTTCCGCGTTTATGTATATTGTGCCCGCCAGCTACCAAGGGTCATTAATTTGTTTGTTCTAAGCTAGAAATTCATACCCTTAGGCTGGATTTACACGAGCGTGTGCGTATTGCGCGCGCAAAAAACGCAGCGTTTTGCGTGCGCAAAAGGTCCATAACAGCTCTGTGTGTCATGAGCATATGATGCGTGGCTGCGTGATTTTCGCGCAGCCGCCATCATTATGACACTCTGTTTGTATGTTTGTAAACAGAAAAGCACGTGGTGCTTTTCTGTTTTCATTCATAGTTTTTACTACTGTTGCGCGAATCACGCGCGGCAGCCGGAGGTGCTTCCTTGTGCCGTGCGCAGTTTTCACGCAGCCATTGACTTCAATGGGTGCGTGATGCGCGATAAACGGGCAAATATAGGACATGTCGTGAGTTTTACACTGCGGACACATGCTGCGTGAAAATCACTGACAGTCTGAACGGCCCCATTGACTAACATAGGTCCGTGCGAGGCGCGTGAAAATTACGCGCGTTGCACGGACGTATTATACGTTCGTCTGAATAAGCCCTGAATAAGCTGACCCGAAAATCACGGCCGTGCACATGGCTATGGTCGTGTGCATGAGGCCTTAGGCTGGGTTCACACGAGCATGTTTGGTCCGTAATGGACGGAACGTATTTCGGCTGCAAGTCCCGGACCGAACACAGTGCAGGGAGCCGGGCTCCTAGCATCATAGTTATGTACGACGCCAGGAGTCCCTGCCTCTCCGTGGAACTACTGTCCTGTACTGAAAACATGATTATAGTACGGGATAGTTGTCCTGCAGCGAGTCAGGGACTCCTAGCATCGTACATAACTATGATGCTAGGAGCCCGGCTCCCTGCAGTGTGTTCGGTCCGGGACATGCGGCTGAAATACGTTCCGTCCATTACGGACCGAACATGCTCGTGTGAACCCAGCCTAAGGCCTCATGCACACGACCGTAGCCATGTGCACGGCCGTGATTTTCAGGTCGGCCGGCTGCGTACTGTCAGCCGCGAGCCGCCCCCAAATCCCGGTCCATGCACATGGCCGCGGCCATTATTTTCAGTGAGCCCAGACCGCAGGAGACGGCCGTAATAAGGCATGTCCGTTCTTTCTGCGGTTGGGACTCCCGGGCCATGCATGGACCGTAAAAACTATTCTCCCGTGGATTTTCGGGGGAATTGCGGCCGCAAAAGCACGTTCGTGTGCATGGGGCCTTAGGGTATGTTCACACGCAGTGGTTTCAGACGTAATTCGGGCGTTTAACTCCTCGAATTACACCTGAAAAAACGCCCCTAATACGCCTACAAACATCTGCCCATTGCTTTTAATGGGAATTACGATGTTCTGTTCCCACGAGCCTTTATTTTACGCGTCGCTGTCAAAATACGGCGCGTAAAATGACGGCTCGTCAAAAGAAGTGCAGGACACTTCTTGGGACGTTTTTGGAGGCGTTTTTCATTGACTCCATTGAAAAACAGCTCCAAAAACGGCCGTAAAAAATGCAGCGAAAAACGAGAGTTGTTAAAAAACATCTGAAAATCAGGAGCTGTTTTCGCCTGAAAACCTCTCCGTATTTTCAGACGTTTTGCTCACTGCGTGTGAACCTACCCTAAAGGCCGGATTTACATGAGCTTGTGCGTTTTGCGCGCAAAAGGTACTTAACAGCTCCGTGTGTCATCACCATATGATGCGTGGCTGCGTGCTTTTCGCGCAGCCGCCATCATTATGACACTCTGTTTGTATGTTTGTAAATAGAAAAGCACGTGGTGCTTTTCTGTCTTCATTCATACTTTTTACTGCTGTTGCGCAAATCATGTGCGTCACACGGAAGTGCTTCTGTGTGCTGCGTGTGATTTTCACACACCTATTGACTTCAATGGGTGCGTGATGCGCGAACAATGCACAAATATAGGACATGTCGTGACTTTTACGCAGCGGACTCACGCTGCGTGAAACTCACGGACAGTCTGCACGGCCCCATAGACTAACATAGGTCTGTGCGGGGCGCGTGAAAATCACGCACGTTGCACGGACCTATTATACGTTCGTCTGAATAAGCCCTTAATCCTAAGTATACCGATTTTGACAGTAAAGAACAGTACAGCCATTTAAAAAAAAAAAAAAAACAGGTGGGCTCTGGGAACCCTTCTAGCTCTCGTACGTTTAACACCTTGGATGCCACAATCAGATTTGTTTCCCTCCCGTTAGGGTATGTTCACACGACCTATTTTCTGACGTAATTCAGGCGTTTTACGCCTCGATTTACGCCTGAAAAAACGACTCCAATATGTCGGCAAACATCTGCCCATTGCTTGCAATGGGTCTTACGATGTTTTGTTCAAACGAGGTGTAATTTTACGCGTCGCTGTTAAAAGACGGCGCATAAAATTACGCCCGCGTCAAGGACACTTCTTGGGCCGTTTTTGGAGCCGTTTTTTATTGACTCCAATGAAGAACAGCTCCAATTACATCCGTAAAAGACGCGGCGAAAAACGCGAGTAGATGCAAAAACGTCTGAAATTTAGGAGCTGTTTTCGCCTAAAAATAGCTCCGTAATTTGAGACGTATTTTGCGTTGTCGTGTGAACATACCCTTAGGGTATGTGCACACGATAACTGCATTTACGTCTGAAATTGCATGTACTCGCATTTTGCGAGGCGTCAATTACGGACGTAATTTGGAGCTGTCCTGCACTTCTTTTGACGAGCCGTCTTTTTTACGCGTCGTCGTTTGACAGCGACGCGTAAATGACAGGTCGTCGGCACAGTACCTCGGCAAACCCATTCAAATGAATGGGCAGATGTTTGCCGACGTATTCGAGCCGTATTTTCAGACGTAAAGCGAGGCTTCAAACGCCTCGTTTACGTCTGAAAATAGGTCGTGTGAACCCAGCCTTATAGTGATTGCTGGGGCAGACCGTTTTAACATAACATCATTGGGCCTAACTAAGGCCTCCAGGCTGTCCTACGATAGTAAGGCTGGGTTCACACACCCTATTTACGGACGTAATTCGGGTGTTTTAGCCGCGAATTACGTCTGAAAATACGGCTCCAAAGCGTCGGCAAACATCGGCCCATTTATTTGAATGGGTTTTATGATGTACTGTGCCAACGGTCATTTTTTTTACGCGCCGTAAAAAGAAGTGCCTCTCACTTCTTGAGACGTAATTGGAGCCATTTTCCATTGACTCCATGTACTCCTGCGTACGTGGACGCAGCGAAAAGCGCCTGCACATGCCATTACGTCTGAAATTCCGGAGCTGTTTTCTCCTGAAAACTACTCCGTAATTTCAGACGTAACGAAGGCTGCCGTGTGAACATACCCTTACTCTTTACATGCACAGCCAATAATGCATGCCTCCCAACCGTCCTGGATCCGGCGGGACAGTCCCGGTTTCTCACAGGGCCGGCATCGACACCAGTGAGAACGCCGCTGCAAGACTCCTGCCTTCTTCTTATGGTGAGTGACGTCAACTACCTCTACCACTCTCCGCTCTGGCGGCATTTATCGCACACAGTATAAGGGGGCTGTGTTGCGCTACCTACAACGGGGCTGTGTGTGGCGCTATCTACAGTGGGGCTGTGTATGGCGCTATCTACAGGGGCTGTGTGTGGCACTATCTACAGGGGGCTGTGTGTGGTGCTATCTACAGAGGGGCTGTGTCTGGAGCTATCTACAGGGGGGCTGTGTGTGGAGCTATCTACAGGGGGGCTGTGTGTGGAGCTATCTACAGGGAGGCTGTGTGTGGATCTATCTACAGGGGGGCTGTGTGTGGAGCTATCTACAGGGGGGCTGTGTCTGCCACTATCTACAGGGGGGCTGTGTCTGCCACTATCTACAGGGGGGCTGTGTCTGCCACTATCTACAGGGGGGCTGTGTCTGCCACTATCTACAGGGGGGCTGTGTCTGCCGCTATCTACAGGGGGGCTGTATCTGGAGCTATCTACAGGGGGGCTCTGGTGGATGATTTTTTCCATTGACCGGTAGCAGTTATACAACTGGAAAAAACAAATCACCATCATGTAACTCTGCTACCTGTCAATTGAAAAGTCATCAATCAACGGGTCTAATGGGTAAATTAAGGACTATAGGTTTAGAAAGTATAGTTTGTAATTGGATTGAGAATTGGCTCAAGGACCATATGCAGAGAGTTGTGGTCAATGATTCCTACTCTGAATGGTCCCCGGTTATAAGTGGTGTACCCCAGGGTTCAGTGCTGGGACCACTATTATTCAACTTATTTATTAATGATATAGAGGATGGGATTAATAGCACTATTTCTATTTTTGCAGATGACACCAAGCTATGCAATATAGTTCAGTCTATGGAAGATGTTCGTGAATTGCAAGCGGATTTAAAGAGGCTCTGTCACCAGATTTTGCAACCCCTATCTGCTATTGCAGCAGATAGGCGCTGCAATGTAGATTACAGTAACGTTTTTATTTTTTTAAAACAAGCATTTTTGGCCAAGTTATGACCATTTTTGTAGTTGTGCAAATGAGGCTTGCAAAAGTCCAAGTGGGCGTGTTGAAAAGTAAAAGTACAAGTGGGCGTGTATTATGTGCGTACATCGGGGCGTTTTTACTTCTTTTACTAACTGGGCGTTCTGACGAGAAGTATCATCCACTTCTCTTCAGAACGCCCAGCTTCTGCCAGATCACGCTGTGACGTCACTTCCCCAGGTCCTGCATCGTGTCAGACGAGCGAGGACACATCGGCACCAGAGGCTACAGTTGATTCTGCAGCAGCATCAGCGTTTGCAGGTAAGTAGCTACATCGACTTACCTGCAAACGCCGATGCTGCTGCAGAATCATCTGTAGCCTCTGGTGCCGATGTGTCCTCGCTCGTCCGACACGATGCAGGACCTGTGAGTGACGTCACAGCGTGATCTTTCGAGAACACGCTGTGTCTGCACTGCCAGAAGCTGGGCGTTCTGAAGAGAAGTGGATGATACTTCTCGTCAGAACGCCCAGCTAGTAAAAGTAATAAAAACGCCCCGATGTACGCACATAATACACGCCCAGTTGTACTTTTACTTTTCAACACGCCCAGTTGTACTTTTGCAAGCCTCATTTGCATAAATACAAAAATGGTCATAACTTGGCGAAAAATGCTCGTTTTTAAAAAATAAAAACGTTACTGTAATCTACATTGCAGCGCCGATCTGCTGCAATAGCAGATAGGGGTTGCAAAATCTGGTGACAGAGCCTCTTTAAACAAACTAAGTGGTTGGGCGTCCACTTGGCAAATGAAGTTTAATGTAGATAAAAGTAAAGTTATGCATCTGGGTACCAACAACCTGCATGCATCATATGTCCTAGGGGGAGCTACACTGGGGGAGTCACTTGATGAGAAGGATCTGGGTGTAATTGTAAATCATAAACTAAATAACAGCATGCAATGTCAATCAGCTGCTTCAAAGGCCAGCAAAATATTGTCGTGTATCAAAAGAGGCATGGACTCGCGGGACAGGGATGTAATATTACCACTTTACATAGCATTAGTGAGGCCTCATCTAGAATATGCAGTCCAGTTCTGGGCTCCAGTTCATAGAAAGGATGCCCTGGAGTTGGAAAAAATACAAAGAAGAGCAACAAAGCTAATAAGGGGCATGGAGAATCTAAGTTATGAGGAAAGATTAAAAGAACTAAACCTATTTAGCCTTGAAAAGAGACGACTAAGGGCGGACATGATTAACTTATATAAATATATGAGTGGCACATACAAAAAATATGGTGAAATCCTGTTCCATGTAAAACCCCCTCAACAAACAAGGGGGCACTCCCTCCGTCTGGAAAAAGAAAGGTTCAACCTGCAGAGGCGACAAGCCTTCTTTACTGTGAGAACGGTGAATTTATGGAATAGCCTACCGCAGGAGCTGGTCACAGCAGGGACAGTAGATGGCTTTACAAAAGGCTTAGATAATTTCCTAGAACAAAAAAATATTAGCTCCTATGTGTAGAAATTTTTTACTTCCCCTTGCCCATCCCACTTCCCCTTTCCCATCCCTTGGTTGAACTTGACGGACATGTGTCTTTTTTCAACCGTACAAACTATGTAACCACAGGGTCTCCCTCTTGACTTTCATTGTTCTCAGCCTTTTGGTTTGTCCAGCAGTTGCTGCCGCCGTGATGAGCAAATGTTATACCCAAGTTAGGAAAAGTAACATAAAGACGATATAACCGGATCCATAATATCTGTTATATCCAGACAGTCTAGAGATCAGCAGTGAGAATGTGCGCGTGTTATTTGCAGAAGGATCTGGCCGTGATTTGATGTGTTTATGCGGGATATTGGGCGTGGTTAGGGCGTGGCTTAAAAATGTACCTCTTTTCCGAATTCAAAACTTGGGAGGTGTAGCGCCCATGGCCGCGGGCCGTCGGGTTCACTCTCTGTAAAGGATCTGCCAGGCACTACGTCTGTGGATACTCCCAGGATTAATCAATCGACACCTGAGGCCAGACCTCTTAGACTGACACCGGCTCCCACCAATCAGGGTGGCAGGCTCAGGAGTGGGAGAGCCTATCGCGGCCTGGTCAGTCGGAGTTAGCTCCGCCCCCTGTCCATTTATACCTGCCGTTTTCTCTTCCTCATTGCTTGTGATTCTTCTTGGTTTCCTGGCCCCACTGCTGCCTTGCTCCAGCCTGCTTCTGCCGTGCTTCAGCCTTGCTTCAGTTCCCGCTTATCCTGCTTCGCTCTGCGTTTGTATACTTCATTACATCCTGATCCTGACTGCTCGTTCACCACTCCGTTCCCTCACGGTGTTCCGTGGGCTACTGCCCCTTCCCTTGCTTGTTCCCTGTTTGTATCCCCTTGCACTTAGTCAGCGTAGGGACCGCCGCCAAGTTGTACCCCGTCGCCTAGGGCGGGTCGTTGCAAGTAGGCAGGGACAGGGCGGTGGGTAGATTAGGGCTCACTTGTTCCCTTCACATTCCTCCGCCATTACATAATCACAAGCCCATACCTAGTCTACCATTTCTCCTACGCTGACTCTATCATGGACCCCCTTGAGACCCTGACCCAGCAGATGCAGGGCCTCTCCCTACAGGTCCAGGCCCTGGCTCAGAGGGTCAACCAGTCTGACGCTGCCATAGTAGTACCCCTCACCTCACCTCTAGAACCTGACCTCAAGTTACCTGACCGGTTCTCAGGGGACCGTAAGACTTTTCTCTCCTTCCGGGAGAGTTGCAGACTTTACTTCCGTCTAAAATCTCACTCCTCAGGTTCCGAGAACCAGCAGGTGGGAATCATTATATCCCGACTCCAGGAAGGGCCCCAAGAGTGGGCCTTCTCCTTGGCTCCTGACGCCCCTGAACTTTCCTCCGTTGATCGTTTTTTCTCTGCCCTCGGACTCATTTACGACGAGACTGACAGGACTGCCTTAGCCGAGAGTCAGCTGGTGACCTTACGTCAGGATAGGAGACCTGTTGAGGAATACTGTTCTGATTTTAGAAAGTGGTGCGTAGCTTCTCGGTGGAACGACCCGGCCCTAAGGTGCCAGTTTAGGTTAGGATTATCTGACGCCCTGAAGGATCTGCTTGTTAGCTACCCCTCTTCTGACTCCCTAGACCAGGTTATGGCCCTAGCAGTACGACTTGAGCGACGTCTCAGGGAACGTCAGCTTGAACGTTTCAGTGTTTTCCCCTCTGACTTCCCTGCGATCCCCCCCGAGATCCCGTCTCCTCGCTCTTCCACGGAAGACTCGGAGGTACCTATGCAACTCGGGGCCTCCATGTCTCCTCGACAACGTAGAGAGTTCCGCAGGAAGAATGGTCTCTGCTTCTATTGTGGGGATGACAAGCATCAACTGAACACCTGTCCCAGGCGCAAGAATAAGCAGCCGGAAAACTTCCGCGCCTAAGTGATCATCGGGGAGGTCACTTGGGCGCACAGGTATTTCCCGTTAATATGAAACGCAATAAAATTTTGCTTCCCTTTCAGGTCTCGTTTGCTGGCAGGTCTGCCACTGGCAGTGCCTTCGTGGATTCTGGCTCATCTGCTAATATCATGTCTGTGGAATTTGCTATGTCTCTAAAAATGCCTTTTATTGATTTGCCTTCTCCTGTCCCGGTAGTGGGTATCGACTCCACTCCTCTTGCTAATGGTTATTTTACTCAGCATACTCCTGTTTTTGAACTCCTTGTTGGCTCCATGCATTTGGAGCAGTGCTGGTGATGCAGGGATTATCGTCCGATCTGGTATTAGGTCTTCCCTGGTTGCAGCTGCATAATCCCACGTTTGATTGGAATACTGGGGATCTCACCAAATGGGGTAGTGAATGCCTGACGTCATGTCTTTCGGTTAACTCTATTTCTCCCCATGAGGAGGTAAACACGCTACCTGAGTTTGTTCAGGACTTCGCTGATGTTTTTTCTAAGGAGGCCTCCGAGGTGTTGCCCCCTCATAGAGATTACGATTGCGCCATCGATTTGGTACCAGGTGCTAAGCTTCCTAAGGGTAGGATATTTAATCTTTCATGTCCTGAACGTGAAGCCATGAGGGAGTATATCCAAGAATGCCTGGCCAAGGGTTTCATTCGCCCCTCGACTTCTCCTGTAGGTGCTGGCTTCTTCTTCGTGGGGAAGAAGGATGGTGCTCTTAGGCCGTGCATTGACTATCGGAACTTGAATAAGGAGCCAGTATCCCCTTCCTTTGATTCCGGATCTTTTTAATCAGGTTCAGGGGGCCCAATGGTTCTCTAAGTTCGATCTACGGGGGGCGTATATCCTTATCCGCATCAAAGAGGGGGATGAGTGGAAGACTGCGTTCAACACGCCCGAAGGTCATTTCGAATACCTGGTCATGCCCTTTGGGTTGTGTAATGCCCCTGCTGTCTTCCAGAATTTTATTAATGAAATTCTGACAGATTACCTGGGAAATTTTCTTGTAGTGTACCTTGATGACATACTGGTGTTTTCCAAGGACTGGTCCTCCCACGTGGAGCATGTCAGGAAGGTCCTCCGGGAAAATAATCTGTTTGCGAAAACCGAAAAATGTGTGTTTGGGGTACAGGAGATACCATTTTTGGGTCAAATCCTCACTCCTCATGAATTCCGCATGGACCCTGCCAAGGTTCAGGCTGTGGCGGAATGGGTCCAACCTGCCTCCCTGAAGGCGCTAGTGTTTTTTGGGGTTCGCTAACTATTACAGGAGATTTATTGCCAACTTCTCGGTCGTCGCTAAGCCTCTTACGGACCTCACTCGCAAGGGTGCTGATGTCCTCCACTGGCCTCCTGAGGCCGTCCAGGCTTTTGAGACCCTCAAGAAGTGCTTTATCTCGGCCCCCGTGCTGGTTCAGCCCAACCAAAGGGAGCCATTTATTGTGGAGGTTGACGCGTCCGAGGTGGGAGTGGGGGCCGTCTTGTCCCAGGGTACCAGCTCCCTCACCCATCTCCGCCCCTGTGCTTACTTCTCTAGGTAGTTTTCGCCCACGGAGAGTAACTATGATATTGGCAACCGCGAACTTTTAGCCATTAAATGGGCTTTTGAAGAGTGGCGTCACTTCCTGAAGGGGGCCAGACACCAGGTAACGGTCCTTACTGACCACAAGAATCTGGTTTTCCTAGAATCTGCCCGGAGGCTTAATCCTAGACAAGCTCGATGGGCGCTATTCTTTACCAGATTTAACTTCTTGGTTACCTATAGGGCTGGGTCCAAAAATATTAAGGCGTAGTTTCATGGCCAATCCTCCTTCTGAGAAGGATCCTGCTTGTATTTTACCCCCTGGTATAATCGTTTCTGCCACTGATTCTGATTTAGCCTCTGACATTGCGGCTGATCAAGGTTCAGCTCCCGGGAACCTCCCTGGGGACAAGCTGTTTTTCCCCCTGCAATACCGGCTAAGGGTACTCAGGGAAAACCATGACTCCTCCTGTTCCCGTTCTCACCCCTGAGGGGATGGAATTCGAGGTGGCCAAGATCGTGGACAGTAGGATGATCCAGGGCTCCCTCCAGTACCTGGTCCATTGGATAGGATACGGGCCGGAGGAGAGGACTTGGGTACCTGCTCGAGATGTTCACGCTGGGGTATTGGTCAGGAGGTTCCACCTTCTCTTCCCCACTAAACCGGGTCCTCTTAGTAAGGGTCCGGTGGCCCCTCATAAAAGGGGGAGTACTGTAAAGGATCTGCCAGGCACTACGTCTGTGGATACCCCCAGGATTAATCAATCGACACCTGAGGCCAGACCTCTTAGACTGACACCGGCTCCCACCAATCAGGGTGGCAGGCTCAGGAGTGGGAGAGCCTATCGCGGCCTGGTCAGTCGGAGTTAGCTCCGCCCCCTGTCCATTTATACCTGCCGTTTTCTCTTCCTCATTGCTTGTGATTCTTCTTGGTTTCCTGGCCCCACTGCTGCCTTGCTCCAGCCTGCTTCTGCCGTGCTTCAGCCTTGCTTCAGTTCCCGCTTATCCTTCTTCGCTCTGCGTTTGTATACTTCATTACATCCTGATCCTGACTGCTCGTTCACCACTCCGTTCCCTCACGGTGTTCCGTGGGCTACTGCCCCAAACCCTTGCTTGTTCCCTGTTTGTATCCCCTTGCACTTAGTCAGCGTAGGGACCGCCGCCAAGTTGTACCCCGTCGCCTAGGGCGGGTCGTTGCAAGTAGGCAGGGACAGGGCGGTGGGTAGATTAGGGCTCACTTGTTCCCTTCACCTTCCTCCGCCATTACACTCACCTCCCGACGCCCGCAGCCATGGATCTGTGAGCGCTGGCCTCCGTCCCCCTCCTAGGAGATGCCAGCGCTCACTTCCGCTACGTCCGGCCGGGTCCCGAACCGCTACAGCAAGACCTCTAGTTCCACAGTTGCTTCCAGCGGTCCTTCTGATGTATTCGAGGTAAAGGAGATCCTGGACCGCAAGAGGGTAGGAGGAAGGACTTTCTATCTGGTGGACTGGAGAGGGTTTGGTCCTGAGGAGAGGTCCTGGGAGCCAGAAGAGAACCTCAGTGCTCCTGCTCTTATTAAAAATGTCCTCTCTCACTCTGGCCCCAAGAGGAGGGGGTGTAAGAGGGGGGATACTGTAGCGCCCATGGCCGCGCCGTCGGGTTCACTCACCTCCCGACGCCCGCAGCCATGGATCTCCCTCCGTCTCCCTCCTAGGAGATGCCAGCGCTCACTTCCGCTCCGTCCGGCCGGGTCCCGTAGGGTGCGCACGCTCGCGCCCGCTCTTAAAGGGCCAGCGCGCGCACATGAAAACTATGATCATTAACCCACGTGATTCCCTGCTCTATAAGAATGACCCAGTCCTTCTGATCCTTGCCTGAGCGTTTAGTTTTTCCCTGTCTGTCTCACAAATGGTCCCTTAGTGTCTCCCGTTCCAGCTGTTACCCGTTCCCTGTTACCGTTCCTGTATTCCGCTTTGTTCCTGTGCCTATCCGTGTTCAGGTGCCATCTGCCACGTCAAGTGCCATCTGCCACGTCAAGTGCCATCTGCCACGTCATGTGTCATCTGCCACGCCAAGTGCCATCTGCCACGCCAAGTGCCATCTTCCACGCCAAGTGCCATCTTCCACGCCAAGTGCCATCTGCCACGCCAAGTGCCATCTGCCACGCCAAGTGCCATCTGCCACGCCAAGTGCCATCTGCCACGCCAAGTGTCATCTGCCACGTCAAGTACCATCTGCCACGTCAAGTGCCATCTGCTCATCGGATACTGCCCGCCACGTCTGGCGCCACTCTCCACACCTGCCTCCATCCGTGCTGAACCCACAGCCACCGTCCGGACTATTTCAGGTACCAAAGCATTACTTTCTGCCATCTTACTTTCACATTGACTGTGACCTGGTCAGCTGCCTCCCCGCTACGGCGGAGCGGCCTAGTGGGTCCACAAACCCAGCGTCCGTGACAGGAGGTATGAATAATGTATTGCAATTTTCAGATATTTCAGTATATTACAGTTCAAAATGGAAGATAATAGTTTTTAGGGGTTTTCCCACCTTGAACATTTATGGCATATCCACAGGGACCCACACCTATCTCTAGAACGGGCCTTTTTACTCCCGTCCTACCTTGTTTTGTTGTTTGAGTAGGTGGTTGGGTTTTCCTGAAACAGCAGAGTAAGTTTTGCTACGATGTTTTTGGAACTCCCATAGAAGTGGTTGGGACTTCTGGAAATGGCGAAACACAGCGAGCTACCCTGTTTCTCTAACCTCCGTTTACATTTATGGGATTTCTGGAAACAGCATAGCAAAAAGTGTTCGACTGTTTCCGGAAAATCCGTCCACCTGGTCAGTCAGTGGTCGGAGCCTACCAGCAGAAAGTAGGACAGGGTCAGAATGCCCCATTCTTGAGATAAGTGCGAGTCCCAGACGTAGGATTCGCATCTATCAGACATTTGTGGCATATCCTTAGGATATGCCAAAAATGTCCGAGATTGAAATACCCCTTTAACCCAGCTCCTGTTATCAAATCTAACGTGTCACTATATGTGGTAAATACCTTTGGAATGCTTTTACTTATCCAAGCGATTCTGTGATTTTCTTGTGATACATTGTAATTTATGTTAGTGGTAAAATTTGGTCGATACATTCAGTATTTATTTGTAAAAATTAAACAATTAACATTTTTCTAAATTGAAATGTATTTTCTTGTAAGACGGATGGTAATACCAATAAAATTAGTTACTAGTTAACACTTCCCAGAAGCACGCTTGTGAGCCCTCAACCGCTTCGTTTCTGTTCGGCTTTTTCTGGAAAGCTGATGTATCGGAGTATGGGCTCATAGACTTTCTATTGAGCCCATACTCCGATACATTGTTTTCCGGAAAAGGCAGAACAGAAACGAAGTGCCTGAGCGCTCACACGAGCACTTCTGTTGCTTCGTTTTAACGATTGTTATGGGTCTCAGTTCTCAGACCCCCACCAATCTAAACTTCTAAGACATGTCAGAAGTTTGTCGAACATTTAGTTGCCTTTAAGGCCGGGTTCACACTGAGTTATTTTTTTACGAGTTTTTTGGCGTGGAAACCGCTCCACAAAACTCGCCAAGAAACGTCCAAAAATGCCTCCCATTGATTTCAATGGGAGGCGACAGCGGTTTTCTCCCTATAGGACATGCCCTATATTCGCGCGATTACGCCTCTGACCTCCCATTAACGTCAATGGGAGGCAGAGAAAGCGTATTCTGCGCCGTTTTATGCCCCCGGCGCTCAATGGGCGCGGGCGAAAAACGCTGCGAAAATCGGCGTGCAGGCAGAGGAAAATCCAAACGGAATTTTGAGGCATATTTTCCACCTGCAAAAAACTCAGTGTGAACCCAGCCTAAGGGGCCCATATAAAAACCACCATAAATGACCCCATTTTAAAAACTGCACCCCTCAAAATATTCAAAATAGCATTTAGAAAGTTTCTTAACCATTTAGGAGTTACACAGGATTTAAAGCACAGTGGAGGTAAAATTTTCATATTTCTTTTTTTTTTTACGTCAGGCTGAGCGCATCGTTCGCACTCAGCTCAGTAATATTTCTGATCTGAGTAAACACAGCTCCATTTTCCCCCGGCGCGTGTTTGAACTGTGATGCCTGCTGTTTCTGACAGCAGGTATCACAGCTTAGTGTGCAGGGACCGATCGCGGTGGTCCCCGCCATTTAACGCCTTAGAAGCCGTGTTCAAAAGCGATCACTGCTTCTTAGGGGTTAAAACACCATTGACTTCCCGCAACATAATCGCGGCCGCCGATGATGGCAACCGGAGGCCTAACAATGGCTATGCCATCTACGGAAGCTTAGTGGGTCAGGACCCAAAATGCTTGCCGTCAGTGAGTAGCTGACCGTTCTAATACACTGCACTACGCGTAGTGCAGTGTATTAGAATTGCGATCAGGGCTTCCTGCCTTCAAGTCCCATAGTGGGACTAAAAAAAAGTTGTATAAAACTAAAAGTTCAAAAGTAAAAATCCCCCTTTTACCTATTCACCTATGACAGCACCCCTGGAGAGACGTCCCATCCGCTGGACAGGAAACCTGAGGATATAAAATGGACACACCTCTCCACACACCCAGTCAGGTTTCCTGTCCTCTGGATGGAAGATTCTCCTGAGGAAAAAGCACTTCTCCGGGATTGCAGACCCCCTAGCAAGGTTTACCTTATTCCACTAGGGGTGCTCTGGAAAGGTATAAGTCTCCCCCCTGGGAGCAACCTTAGTCTGGGATAGGTACTCCCGCCTCTCCCGGTCCATCGTCCCCCTCCTGCTGCAAAACATGATGGTGGTTTAAGGTCCACAGAGTGGGCCTTCCTCTGGCGGGGAGCGGATCCCCGGGGCTCGTTCGGCCTGGGGAAGGTCCGGACCAGACCCAGCGTTGGCGGCTTCCCGGCGCTCTCACTGGCATGTCTGGTCGCCGCGACGTGTCACTTCCGGGCGCGTCCAACACTCCAGGGGGCGGTGTTCCGATGGCCCACGTGGGGAGGTGGTGCTCCAGCGTCCGGAGCGAGGGCCTCCCAGCCAATCCTTGGCCTATTTTTGGCCAGTAACAGCAGTACTCGCTCTCCAGCTTCCACAGTCATGGAGTCGCCAGGAGAAGCTCCAGGACGCACTGAACGCTCGGATGCCAAGTCCTCCAGCCCGGTACTTGAGGACACCAGAGTGTGGTAAGAGAAGGACCTCTCCCTTAATGCTGTTCCCCTTTCTCTTGTACATACGTTTAGGCCAGGGTTTGTCCTAGGAAAAAGCAGGATAAGGCCCATAACAAGGAATGTGCGATATGCAAAAAGAAACTCACATCTTCCTTTAAAGGCATGGTGTTACCAGAAAAACATGTTTTTTTTTTAAAAATTAAACATTTAGTGTGTGGGTGATTAAACATGGTTCAAATTTTTTTTATTTTTTTCACGAGTCAGGAAATAGTCAGGAAATATTATAAATTAATTCTAATTTATAATACTACCCATTTTTGGTCACTAGATGGAGCTAGTTCCCAAAATTGCAGCATTGCAACATTGGGTTAAAAGCCCTCGCTCTAGTGAGCTCTCAGCATCCCCCCCTCCTTTATCCTGGCTAGTGCCGGGATAAACGAGGGGTTTGAAAGGTTTAACCTCCTACACTGTGTGTCGCCATTTTTTGAGGTAACCCACAGTGTAGTAGGTTTACATACAGTAGTAAACACACACAAACACTAACATACATTGAAATGTCTTACCTGCTCCTGCCGCCGCGGCTCCCTCCGGCCCGTCCGCTCCCTTTGCTGCCGCTGTTCCATGTGCACAAGTCCGGAAGCCGCGACCGGAAGTAGTAATATTACAGTCCGGCCGCGACTTCCGGTCCCCAGGAAAATGGCGCCGGACGGCGCCAATTTCGAATAGGACTGTGTGGGAGCGGCGCATGCGCAGTTCCCACACAGACGCCGTACACGGACGTGAATGGGACGGGAGCCGTTCACAGTCCCTATGGGACTGTGGCTGCCGTACTCCATGTCTGTGTGTGTCGTTAATCGACACACACAGAAATGGAATAAAAAATGGCAGCCCCCATAGGGAAGAAAAAGTGTAAAAATAAGAAAAAGTAAAACACAAACGAATAAAAACGTTTTTATTAAAGCACTAACATCTTTAACATATAAAAAAAATTATTTGCCATGACACTGTTCCTTTAACAAAAGACTTTGTCAGAAATGTCTAGATAATATTATATCCGAAGAGTCCACAAATTTAGCCACAAGCATTAAAGATATTGTAAGGGCTGAAGTGAGGAGCTCACTAAAGTCCCTTAGAAAGAGAAGAGATCCTCCGGTCGCCTCTTCTAGCAGGTTTGATTCGGATTCCTCAGCTGAAGGGGACACGCAGCTAGGCGAAGAAGGGGAGTACAGCTCCTACGATTCCTCAGAAGAGGGAGAGAGAAATCTATTCCCAACGGAGGACGTTGACCTACTCCTAAAAACGGTCAGGGCGACTATGAATATATACGACCCCAAAGAACCACGGTCCATCCAGGACATTATGTTTCAAGGGCTAGGACCTAAAAAGAATAAAACCTTCCCCATCCATAGGAACATATCTAACCTTATTAAAAAGGAATGGGAAACTCCTGATAAAAAGACAAGCATTCCCAAGTTTCTCAAAAGGAAGTATCCCTTTGAGGAAGACGCATGCAGGGACTGGGATAACATCCCCAGGCTCGACGCTCCAGTAGCCAAGATCTCAAGGAAACACTCCCTTCCTTTTGAAGACCTAGGCTCCCTGTCTGACCCTATGGATAGAAAGGCCGAATTATACCTTAAGAGAACCTGGGAAGCCTTTACGGGGAGTTTCAAACCAGCCATTGCAGCCACCTGCGTGGCCAGATCCCTGAAAGTGTGGCTCGCACAACTGGAGGTACATCTGAAAGACAAAACCCCCGGGATCAAATCTTAGCCTCCCTCCCAACACTTTCTAAAGCAGCAGACTTCTTGGCAGACGCCTCAGTAGACGAGGTACGCCTTTCCGCCAGATCAGCGGCTCTGGCGAATTCAGCTAGACGAGCTATCTGGCTAAAGACCTGGAAGGGGGACACCGGATCCAAAGGGAAGCTGTGCGCTAGCCCCTGTTCAGGAGATTACCTTTTCGGGCCTCCACTTGATGACATGCTAGAAAAGGCATCAGACAGTAAAAAGGGGTTCCCGGCACAAACAAGGCCAACAAGAGAGTCCTTTCATCCCAGAGGGCCAAGTAACAAAAGAGGGGGTACGCTAACCCTAGGGCACAGGAATTTAGACCCTCGAGATTTTCAAGAAGAAACAAGTCCTTTCTTTTCAGGCCCCATAAGGACCCTAAAAATAGGGACCAACAATGACGCCAAGGGGGCAGTGGGGGGGTCACCTTTCCCTGTTCCTCAAGCATTGGCGGAAGATTTCATCGGATTCTGAGAATCATAAAAACAGGATATATACTAGAGTTCACAACCCTCCCCCCCAGACAGATTCCTTCCCACAAGGGTCCTAAGGAACCCAGTCCAACAAAAGATCTTAGAAGTAGAAGTTCTGTCACTTATAAAAAAAGAGGTTCTAATACAGGTTCCAGACACAGAGATAGGTCAGGGCTTTTATTCCCCCCTCTTCCTAGTGAACAAACCAGGAGGAAAACACAGGGTCATTATAAACCTAAAAAAACGAAACTGCTATCTGACCTACAAAAAATTCTGCATGGAGAGTATCACGCCAACTATAAACCTCCTCTCCAAAGACTGCGTGATGGCCTCAATAGACCTAGAGGATGCCTATTATCACGTACCCATATGTCACCGTCATCAAAAGTATCTAAGGGTAGCAGTAACACTCAACGGGTCCGTATGCCACCTACAATACAGAGCCCTCCCCTTCAGCATCTCTCAAGCCCCAAGGGTATTTTCCAAACTGATAGCAGAAATGACCTCATACATCAGGATGAACGACATTCTCCTGATTCCATATTTAGACGACTTCCTGGTGGTAGCAGAAATAGTTCCAACTCTGACCCTACACATACAGATAGTCCGGGATATACTGACAAGCTTAGGATGGAACATAAATTTAAAGAAATCAAATTTAAATCCATCGAAAAGATGTATATTCTTAGGAACCCTGCTGGATTTCTCCAAACAGATGACCTTCCTCCCAGAAGAAAAAATCGGGCCCCTGATGAACAGGATATCAGAGATCTACCTGAACCATACGACATCTTTCAGGGAAACTACGTCAGTCTTAGGCCTCATGACATCATGCATCCCAGCCGTACTATGGGCTCACTTCAAGTCCAGACCACTGCAGTGGGACATCCTAGACCAATGGGACAGGAGCAGTTTCTCCCTGGACCAACCCTTTCACATCTCTTCCACGGCAAGACTATCCCTCAGATGGTGACTAAACAGGGCAAATCTCACAAGGGGTATTCCATGGAGGTTGACCCCTACTCTCAATATGACCACGGATGCGAGTCCCTGGGGGTGGGTGAGCTCATTTCGACTCCTCTTTCCTTCAGGGTCAGTGGGACCAGCAGACCACTCTCAGATCCTTCAACTTCAGGGAACTAGCAGCAGTTCTTCAGGTCCTAAAGGGATCCATACAGGCAATCTCAGGTCCGCACCTAAAGATCTATTCGGACAACACAACTACAGTATCCTATATAAACCGACAAGGGGGTACGAGATCGGCCTCACTGATGGGCCTAGCCACACAGATATTTTCTCTGGCAGAACACCACCTGCTGACTCTATCAGCTGTTCATCTCAGAGGGAAGGACAACCTGGTGGCAGATTTCCTAAGCCGGGAAAGGCTTCACCAATCAGAATGGTGCCTGAACACCACAGTATTTCAGGAGATCATCCTCAGATGGGGAACCCCATCCATAGATCTCTTCGCATCCAAAAGAAACAAGACAACCCAGAGGTTCTTCTCACTAAATCCCTCAGATCACCCAACAGCTATAGACGCACTCTCCCAGTGCTGGAGTCTAGAGAGAGGCTACGCCTTCCCCCCCCCCCCGAACCTACTCCCAAGAGTCTTAAAGAGGCTCTGTCACCAGATTTTGCAACCCCTATCTGCTATTGCAGCAGATAGGCGCTGCAATGTAGATTACTGTAACGTTTTTATTTTTTTTTAAACTAGCATTTTTGGCCAAGTTATGACCATTTTTGTATTTATGCAAATGAGGCTTGCAAAAGTCCAAGTGGGCGTGTTTAAAGTAAAAGTCCAAGTGGGCGTGTATTATGTGCGTACATCGGGGCGTTTTTACTACTTTTACTAGCTGGGCGTTCTGACGAGAAGTATCATCCACTTCTCTTCAGAACGCCCAGCTTCTGGCAGTGCAGACACAGCCGTGTTCTCGAGAGATCACGCTGTGACGTCACTCACTTCCTGCCCCAGGTTCTGCATCGTGTCGGCCACATCGGCACCAGAGGCTACAGTTGATTCTGCAGCAGCATCAGCGTTTGCAGGTAAGTAGCTACATCGACTTACCTGCAAACGCCGATGCTGCTGCAGAATCAACTGTAGCCTCTGGTGCCGATGTGTCCTCGCTCGTCCGACACGATGCAGGACCTGTGAGTGACGACACAGCGTGATCTCTCTGGGCGTTCTGAAGAGAAGTGGATGATACTTCTCGTCAGAACGCCCAGCTAGTAAAAGTAGTAAAAACACCCCGATGTAACACACATAATACACGCCCACTTGGACTTTTGCAAGCCTCATTTGCATAAATACAAAAATGGTCATAACTTGACCAAAAATGCTCGTTTTTTAAAAATAAAAACGTTACTGTAATCTACATTGCAGCGCCGATCTGCTGCAATAGCAGATAGGGGTTGCAAAATCTGGTGACAGAGCCTCTTTAAAAAAGATCAGAGAAGACAGGGCCAGCGTGATACTGATAGCCCCCTTCTGGCCAAAGAGACCATTGTTCACGTGGCTAAGAAAAATGTCGTCACACCAACCATGGGTTCTTCCAGACAGGCCAGATCTTCTATATCAGGGCCCAGTATTACACCCCGACATTCAGAAGCTCCACTTGACAGCATGGAAACTGAAAGGATAATCCTTAGGCAGAGAGGATTTTCAGAATCCGTCATCTCCACCCTACTAGCTAGTAGGAAACCGATTACCTCAAAGATATATCTGAGGTCATGGAAGGCATTCTTAAAATTCGCAGGCAGGGAGGGTAATCCTTTAACTAATCCAGATATTCCCCTAATATTGGATTTTCTCCATGCGGGACTAAAAAAAGAACCTTAGGCCTACTACATTAAAGGTTCAGATTTCGGCTTTAAGTTCCTTTTTCAATTTTAAATTAGCAGAACACCCCTGGATCAAAAGATTCCTAGCGGCCACCTGCAGACTTAAACCCCAGATAAGGTCCCCAGTTCCTCCCTGGAACTTAAACCTCGTTCTCCAGGCTTTGATAAAACCACCCTTTGAACCCATAGACTCTATTTCCTGGAAGATGCTAACACTCAAAATGACCTTTCTATTAGCCATTACATCAGCCCGTAGAGTGAGCGAGATCCAGGCCCTCTCTGACTTTCCTCCACATACCCTACTACTAGATGATAGTCATCTTAAAAACCCTACCAGAATTCCTTCCTAAAGTGGTTTCACCCTTTCACCTAAACCAAGACATTGTCCTTCCCTCCTTTTGTGACTCCCCAAAGAATCAGAGGGAACAACAGTTTAACTGCCTAGACGTAAGAAGATGTCTAGTCCAGTACCTAAAGGTTACCCAAGATCTGAGATCATCGCAAAATTTGTTTATCCAGTTTCAGGGTCACAATAAGGCTGGGTTCACACGACCTATTTTCAGACGTAAACGAGGCGTATTATGCCTCGTTTTACGTCTGAAAATAGGGCTACAATACGTGGGCAAACATCTGCCCATTCATTTGAATGGGTTTGCCGACGTACTGTGCAGACGACCTGTTATTTACGCGTCGTCGTTTGACAGCTGTCAAACGACGACGCGTAAAAATACAGCCTCGTCAAAAGAAGTGCAGGACACTTCTTTGGACGTTTTTGGAGCTGTTTTCTCATAGACTACAATGAAAACAGCTCAAAAAACGGACGTAAAAAACGCCGCGAAAAATGCGAGTTGGTCAAAAAACGTCTGAAAAGCAGGGTCTGTTTTCCCTTGAAAACAGCTCTGGATTTTCAGACGTTTTTGGTCACTACGTGTGCACATACCCTAAGGGTATGTTCACACGAGGGCGTCCGTTACGGCTGAAATTACGGGGATGTTTCAGCCTGAAAACATCCCCGTAATTTCAGCCGTACCGGCATGTGCAGGCGCTTGAACGCCGCGTCAATTACGGCCGTAATTAGCGCTGCTATTCATTGGAGTCAATGAATAGCGGCTCCAATTACGGCCAAAGAAGTGACAGGTCACTTCTTTGACGCGGGCGTCTATTTACGCGCCGTCATTTGACAGCGGCGCGTAAATATACGCCTCGTGTGAACAGACAAACGTCTGCCCATTGCTTTCAATGGGCAGATGTTTGTCAGCGCTATTGAGGCGCTATTTTCGGGCGTAATTCGGGGCAAAAACGCCCGATTTACGTCCGTAAATAGGCCGTGTGAACATACCCTAAGGGTTCAGCAGACAGCTAAGCTACCATAGCAAGGTGGATCAAGCAGGCCATACGGCTAGCCTAAATAAACTAAAAACTCAAACCCCCAGAATTCTTCGGGGCACACTCCACTAGGGCCGTATCCACTTCATGGGCAGAAAGAGCAGATGCATCCCTAGACCAAATATGTAAGGCGGCCGCATGGAGTTCTCCTCACACCTTCTTTAAACACTACAGATTACAACTACATACAGCCTCTGACTTGGCCTTCGGTAAGGAAGGTACTACAAGCTGTGGTCCCACCCTAGAAATAATGTTTTCTACTTTACATCTCCAGGGGTGCTGTCATAGGTGAATAGGTAAAAGATCAATTACTTACCGGTAATCTGTTTTTCAAGAACCTATGACAGCACCCCGCTGTTACCCTCCCATGTCTGTAGTACATGACCCTCATAAACTGGATCGCTACCCTTAATTTGAGCTCCCCTGTAAATATTGTACATATTAAGGTGTGAGGGAGAAAACAAGGGAAGAAGGTAGGATCCAGCGCTGAAGCGTTTAAAATGGAAAACAATTTTCCAAGTTTAATTGTTAGATTCTAAAAGGAAGTCCAGTGAATGAAGTCCAGGGTGTATAAGAAATTTGAGGGAGGGTATCCTCTGTTAGCCTATGCGTTTCGGACAACGCTGTGTCCTTAGACTTGGCTGTGTTAGTAACTGGACTTCCTTTTAGAATCTAACAATTAAACTTGGAAAATTGTTTTCCATTTTAAACGCTTCAGCGCTGGATCCTACCTTCTTCCCTTGTTTTCTACTTGATACTCCGTGTGCCGACACGAGGATCCGGGCGCTGTCAACGACACACAGGAGTGTGTCAGCTGAGCTGGAGGATTTTTTTCTACTTTTTTGTGCCAAACTCAAGGTGTGAGGGACTTTCACCCGAAAAAAACAAACAAAACACACATACAAACTAAACTACTTCTCATCCTGAGTTCTTCCTAAAGACTGGGTGTGTGGAGAGGTGTGTGCATTTTATATCCTCAGGTTTCCTGTCCAGCGGATGGGACGTCTCTCCAGGGGTGCTGTCATAGGTTCTTGAAAAACAGATTACCGGTAAGTAATCAATCTTTTTCCCTTATCAGTTCTTTATTATTAAACAAATAATAATAAATAAACTATAAATAATTAGTATCGCCGCGTCCGTAACGACCTGAACTACAAAAGTATTTAGTTATTTATCCCGCGCGGTGAACGCAGTAAAAGAAAATAATAATAAACCGTACCACAATCACAATTTTTTTGTCACTTCACCTCCCAAAAAATGGAATAAAAAGAGATCAAAAAGTCGCATGTACCTAAAAATGCTACTGATCGAAACTACAGTTCGTTACACAAAAAACAAGCCCTTTCTAATAGAAAAATAAAAAAGTTCTGGCTCTTAGAATATGGTAACACAAAAAGTGAATGATTTTTTGCAAAAAGTATTTTATTGTGCAAACGCCATAAGACATAAAAAAAACTCTAAACATATGGTATCGCCGTAATCGTACCGCCACACAGAATAAAACGAATATGTCATTTATAGCGCACGGTTAATGCTGTAAACAAAAGAATAAAAAAGCATAGTAGAATTGCTGTTTTTTAGGCATCATGTCTCTTAAAAAAATAGAATAAAAACTCATCAAAAAGTCACAGCACCCCATGAAAACTACAATGAATTCCTCAAGGGGTCTAGTCTCCAAAATGGGGACACTTTTAAAGCGTTTCCTCTGTACTGGTACCTCAGAAGCTCTGCAAATGCGACATGGCACCCAGAAACCAATCCAGCAAAATCTACATGCCTAAGGGTATGTTCACACACAAACTCGAAAACATCTCAAAATACGGAGCTGTTTTCAAGGAAAAACAGCTCCTGATTTTCAGACGTTTTTTAAGCCACTCGCGATTTTCACTGCGTTTGTCGCCGCATTTTTTACGGCCGTTTTTGGAGCTTTTTTCGATAGTCAATAAAAAACACCTCCAAAAACGTCCGCGAAAAATGCTCCGTCGAAACAGAACGCTGTTTTCCCATTGAAATCAATGGGCAGATGTTTGGAGGCATTCTGCTTCCGATTGTTCGGCCGAAAATAGGTCGTGTGAACATACCCTAAGGCTAGGTTCACATGACCTATTTTCAGACGTAATGGAAGCGTTTTACTCCTCGAATTACGTCTGAAAAAACGCCTCCAATACGTCGGCAAACATCTGCCCATTACTTTCAATTGGCTTTACGATGTACTGTGCCGATGACCTGTCATTTTACACGTCGCTGTCAAAAGACGGCACATAAAATAACAGCCTCGTCAAAGAAGTGCAGGTCACTTCTTGGGACGTAACTGGAGCCGTTTTTCATTGACTTCAATGAAGAACAGCTCCAAATTACATCCGTAAAAGACGCGGCGAAAAACGCCAGTACATGCATTTACGTCTGAAATTCAGGAGCTGTGCAACCTCCTTCCTGAGCCCTACCGTTTGTCCAACCAGCATTGTATGACCTTTTATTGGAAAAATATGTGCATTTCAATTGCACAGCCTAATTTCACAAAATGCAGCAAAAAAACTGTGGAGTCTAAATGCTCACTATAGCCCTCTATAAGTTCCTTAAGGGGGAAGTTTGCCAAATGGGGTCACTTTTTGGGGGGTTTCCACTGTTTTTGCACCGCAAGACCTCTTCAAACCTGACATGGTGCCTAAAATATAATCTAATAAAAAGGAGGCCTCATAATCCACTAGGTGCTTCAGAGGCCGGTGCTTCAGTCCATTTTCACACTAGGGCCACATGTGGGATATTTCTAAAAACTGCAGAATCTGGGAAGTAAATATTGAGTTGCGTTTCTCAGGTAAAACATTCTGTTTTACAGAAAAAAATGGAATGAAATGGATTTTCTGACAAAAAAATGACATTTGTAAATTTCACCTCTACTTTGCGTTAAATTCCCGTGAAACGCCTAAAGGGTTAAGAAACTTTCTAAATGCTGTTTTGAATACTTTTGAGGGGTCTAGTTTTTACAAAGGGGTGCTTTATGGGGGTTTCTAATATATAAGGCCCTCAAAGCAACTTCGGAACTAAACTGGTACCTAAAAAAAGAAAAGGCTTTTGAAATTTTATTCAAAATATGAGAAATTGCTGTTATGTTCTAAGCCTAAGCCTAAGGGTATGTTCATACGGCTTATTTACGGACGTAATTCGGGCGTTTTCCGCCTCGATTTACGTCCGAAAATGCGGCTCGATAGCGTTGGCAAACATCTGCCCATTCATTTGAATGGGTCTTACGATGTTCTGTTCCGACGGTCATTTTTTTTACGACCCGCTGTCAAAAGGCCATGACGGCTGAAATTACGGAGCTGTTTTCTCCTGAAAACAGCCCTGTAATTTCAGCCGTAACGGATGCTGCCGTGTGAACATACCCTAAGGGAAAACAGCTCCTGATTTTCAGACGTTTTTTGAGGCAACTCACGTTTTTTTACGGCCGTTTTTGGAGCTGTTTTCAATAGAGTCTATGAGAAACGGCTCCAAAAACATCCCAAGAATTGTCCTGCACTTCTTGTGACGAGCTGTCATTTTACGCGCCGTATTTTGACAGCGACACCTAAAATGACAGCTCGTCTGCACAGAACATCGTAAGACACATTGCATGCAATGGGCAGATGTTTGCCGACGTATTGGAGCCGTCTTGTCAGGCGTAATTCGAGGCGTAAAACGCTTCTGCAGCCGCCGGGCAGTGCTGACAAATATACACATAATCATACCTGCATTGCTCAGTGTTACCCTTTGAACGGAGGATATGTTACTATTTTAATCAATATATGTAGTCGGTCCATTCTGCTTAATTAAGCGTAATAAAGTTAGTTTAATAGTTTATGACAGTTGGGACATAGGGATTTGCCTGCTGGTAGCAGTTTTTTGTATATATATTGTCCTAAATTCCCGCCAACTGTCAGGGTCATTTTTCTTTCCACGGCGTGGATTTGACACCGTTTTTTTGCGCATTTTACGTGCCAAAAACCGCATCAAAAAATGCTTGATTATGCCTGATTTTGCATGTTTGGGGGGATTTGTGTGAGTGGGCGGGGGGGGGGGTTCTCGATGCTGATTCTGAAAAACAGCTGATAAGCAGCTATAAAGGATCAGCGGCGCTGCACAAAAATAGGACACAGCTCTGCTGCGCAAACTACACACACAGCTATACTGCACGAGTGCACACACACAGCACTACTACATATAGACACACACTCAGCTCTACTGCACACACACTCAGCTCTGCTACATACAGACACACACACAGCTCCTCTGCACACAAACATGCTTAGCTCTGTAACATACAGACACACACTCAGCTCTGCTGCACACACACACACTCAGCTTTGCTACATACAGACACACACTCAGCTCTTCTGCATACACGCACACATTCAGCTCTGCTACATACAGACACACACTCAGCTCTACTGCGCACACACACACACACTCAGCACTGCTACAAACAAACGCACACATTCAGCACTGCTACATAAAGACACACACAGCTCTGCTGCACACACTCAGCTCTGCTACATACACACACGCACTCAGCTCTGCTACATACAGACACACACTCAGCTCTACTGCACACACACACAGCACTGCTACACACAAACGCACACATTCAGCACTTCTACATACAGACACACACCGCTCTGCTGCACCCACTCAGCTCTGCTACATGCATACAGACACACACTCCGCTCTACTGCGCACACACACACACTCCGCACTGCTACATACAGACGCACTCAGCTCTGCAGCACACACACACTCAGCTCTGCTACATACATACACACACTCAGCTCTACTGCACACACACACACACCCTTAGCTGTGCTAAATACAGACACACACTTAGCTCTGCTGCACACACACACACACACACTCAGCACTTCTACATACAGACACACACACTCAGCACTACTACATACAGACACACACTCAGATCTGCTGCGCGCACACACACACACACACACAGCTCTGACACATACAGACACACTCAGGTTTACTACATACAGACACACACTCATTTCTGGTAAATACACACACACACTCAGCACTTCTACATACAGACACACTGAGATCTGCTGCACACACACTCAGCAATGTTACATACAGACACACTCAGTTGTGCTGCACACACACTCAGCTCTCCTACATACAGACACACACACTGCTCTGCTGCACACATACACAGCTCTGCTACGTACAGACACAGACTCAGCACTGCTGCACGCACGCACACACACACACTCAGCCCTGCTTCATACAGACACACACTCCGCTCTAATACATACACACACACTCAGCTTTGCTGCACACACACTCAGCACTGCTACATACACACTCAGCACTGCTACATGCAGACACACTCAGCTCTGTTGCACACACTCGGCTCTGCTACATACAGACACACAATCCGCTCTACTGCACACACAGACACACTCAGCACTGCTACATACAAACGCACACTCAGCTCAGCTACATACAGACACACTCAGCTCTGCTGCACACACACATTCAGCACTGCTACATACAGACACACAATCAGCTCTCCTGCACACACACACATATTCAGCTCTGCGACATACATACAGACACACACTCCGCCCTACTGCACGCACACACTCAGCAATGGTACACACAGACACTCAGCACTGCTACATACACACACTCAGCTCTACTGCGCACACACACACACTTTCAGCGCTGCTACATACAGACACACTCAGCTCTGCTACATACAGACACACTCAGCTCTGCTGCACACACACTTAGCACTGCTACATACAAACACATACTCAGCTTTGCTGCACACACACAATCAGCTCTGCTACATACAGACACACACTCTGCTCTGCTGCACAAGCACTTATCTCTACTACATATAGACACACACTCAGCTCTACTACATTCAGACACACAATCCGGTCTGCGCACACACACACACACACACACACACACACACTCAGCCTCTACTGCACACACATACTCATCACTGCTACATACACACACTCAGATCTGCTACATACAGAGACACACTCAGCTCTAGTGCACACACACAACACTGCTACATATAGACACACACTCAGCTCTGCAGCACACACACTCAGCTCTGCTGCATACATACATACACACTCAGCTCTACTGCACGCACACACACACACACACAGACACACTCAGCACTGCTAGATACAGACACATACTCAGCTCTGCTGCACACACACTCAGCTCTGCTGCACACACACATTCAGCACTGCTACATACAGACACACAATCAGCCCTGCTGAACACACATATTCATCTTTGCGACATACATACAGACACACACTCCGCCCTACTGCACACACACACTCAGTAATGGTACACACAGACACTCAGCACTGCTACATACAGACACTCACTCAGCTCTGCTGCACACACACACACACTTTCAGCGCTGCTACATACAGACACACACTCAGCTCTGCTACAGAGACACACTCAGCTCTTCTGCACACACACTTAGCCCTGCTACATACAGACACACACTCAGCTTTGCTGCACACACACACAATCAGCTCTGCTACATATAGACACACACTCAGCTCTACTACATTCAGACACACAATCCGGTCTACTGCGCACACACACACTCAGCCTCTACTGCACACACACACATACTCAGCACTGCTACACACAGACTCAGCACTGCTACATACACACACTCAGATCTGCTACATACAGAGACACTCAGCTCTAGTGCACACACACACAACACTGCTACATATAGACACACACTCAGCTCTGCAGCACACGCTCAGCTCTGCTGCATACATACATACACACTCGGCTCTACTGCACACACACACACACATTTAGCACTGCTTCATACAGACACATACTCAGCTCTGCTGCACACACACTCAGCTCAGCTGCACAAACACACACACAGCTCTGCTACATACAGAGACACACTCAGCTCTGCTACATACAGACACAAACTCAGCTCTGCTGCACACACACACTCAGCAATGCTAAATACAGACACACTCAGCTCTGCTGCATAGATACAGAAACACACTCCGCTCTACTGCACACACACACACAGCAGTGGTACACACAGACACACACTCAGAACTGCTACATACAGAGACACACTCAGCTCTGCTGCACACACTCAGCTCTGCTACATACAGACACATTCACCTCTGCTACGCACACACACATCCAGCACTGCTACATACAGACACACACTCACTCAGGTCTGCTGCACACACACAGCACTACTACATACAGACACACACTCAGCTCTACTACACGCACACACACTCAGCTCTGCTACATACAGAGACACTCAGCTCTGCCTCACACACACACACTCAGCTCTGCTACATACAGACACACACTCAGCTCTACTGCACACACACAGCACTGCTACATAGTCACACACTTGGCTCTGCTACATACAGACGCACACTCAACACTGCTGCACACACACACACACACACACACTTAGCTCTGCTACATACAGAGACAGACTCAACTCTGCTGTACACACACACACCATAAGCACTACTACATACAGTCACACACTTATCTCTGCTACATACATACAGACACACACTCGGCTCTACGGCACACACAGCACTGGTACACACAGACACACTCAGCACTGCTATATACAGACACACACTCAGCTCTGCTGCACACACACACACTCAGCACTGCTAAATACAGACACACACTCAGCTCAGCTGCACACACACACACACACACACACACACACTCAGCTCTTCTACATACAGACATACACTCAGCTGTACTGCACACACACGCTCAGCACTGGTACACACAGACAAACATACACTCAGCACTGCTGCATACAGACACACTCAGCTCGGCTACATATAGACACACACACAGCTCTGCTGCACACACACAGCTCTGCTACATACAGAGACACACTCAGCTCTGCTGCACACACACCATCAGCACTGCTACATACAGACACACACTCAGCTCTGCTACATACATACAGACACACACTCAGCTCTACGGCACACACACAATCAGCACTGGTACACACAGACACACACTTAGCTCTGCTACATACAGAGACACACTCAGCTCTGCTGCACACACACACCATCAGCACTGCTATATACAGACACACATTCAGCTCTGCTACATACAGACACACACTCAGCACTGCTGCACACACACACACACACTCAGCTCTGCTACATGCATACAGACACACTCAGCTGTACTGCACACACACGCTCAGCACTGGTACATACAGACACACACACACTCAGCTCTGCTACATACAGACAACACACTCAGCTCTGCTGCACACACACACACACACTCAGCAGTGCTACATACAGACACACACTCAGCTCTGCTACATACAGAAACACACTTAGCTCTGCTGCACACACACTCAGCTCTGCTACATACAGACACACAGCTGTACTGCACACACACGCTCAGCACTGGTACACACAGACACAAACTCAGCACTGCTGCATAGACACACACACACTCAGCTCTGCTACATACAGAGCCACACTCAGCTCTGCTGCACACACACACCATCAGCACTGTAACATACAGACACACACTCAGCTCTACAGCACACACAATCCGCACTGGTACACACAATCAGCACTGCCATATACAGACACACACTCAGTTCTGCTAAATACAGACACACACTCAGCTCTGCTGCACACATACACTCAGCTCTGCTACATGCATACAGACACACACTCAGCTGTACTGCACACATACGCTTAGCACTGGTACATACAGACACTCAGCACTGCTGCATACAGACACACTCAGCACTGCTGCATAAAGACACACACTTAGCACTGCTACATACAGACACACACTCGGCTCTACTGAACACACACACACACTCAGCACTACTACATACAGACACACACTAAGCTCTACTACATACAGACACACACTTAGCTCTGCTACATACAGACACACTTAGCTCTGCTGCACGCATACACACACACACACACTCAGCACTGCTACTTACAGACACACACTCAGTCCTGCTGTGCGCACACACACACTCCGCTCTGCTGCACACACACACTCCGCTCTGCTGCACACACACACTCCGCTCTGCTGCACACACACACTCCGCTCTGCTGCACACACACTCAGCTCTGCTACATACAGACACACATTCAGCACTGCTACACAGACACACACAAACTCAGCACTGCTACATAGAGACACACACTCAGCTCTGCTGCGCACACATAGTCAGCACTACTACATACAGACACACGCTCTGCTGCACACACACACTCATCTCTGCTGCACACACACACTCAGCTTTGCTGCACACACACACTCAGCTCTGCTGCACACACACACACACACACACACTCAGCTCTGCTGCACACACACACACACACACACACACACACTCAGCTCTGCTGCACACACACACACTCAGCTCTGCTGCACACACACACACTCAGCTCTGCTGCACACACACTCAGCTCTGCTGCACACACACTCAGCTCTGCTGTACACACACTCAGCTCTGCTGTACACACACTCAGCTCTGCTGCACACACACTCAGCTCTGCTGCACACACACTCAGCTCTGCTACACACAGACACACACTCAGCACTGCTGCACGAACACACACACTCCGCTCTGCTACATACAGACACACACTCAGCTCTGCTGCATACAGACAACACACACAGCTCTGCTGCGCACACACACTCAGCACTGCTACATACAGACACACACTCAGCTCTGCTACATACAGACACACACTCAGCTCTGATGCACACACACACACACTCAGCACTGCTAAATACAGACACACACTCAGCTCTGCTGCACACACACACGCACACTTAATTCTGCTACATATAGAGACACACTCAGCTCTGCTGTACACACACACCATAAGAACTGCTACATACATACAGACACACACTCAGCACTGCTACATACATACACACACAGACTCAGCACTGCTGCACGAACACACACACTCCACTCTGCTACATACAGACACACACTCAGCACTGCTACATACAGACACACTCAGCACTGCTACATAGAGACACACACTCAGCTCTGCTGCACACAAACTCAGGTCTGCTACATACAGACACGCACTCCGCTCTGCTGCACACACACTCAGCTCTGCTACATACAGACACACACACACACACACACACACACTCAGCACTGCTGCACGAACACACACACTCCGCTCTGCTACATACAGACACACTTAGCTCTGCTGCATACAGACAACACACAGCTCTACTGCCCACACACACACTCAGCACTGCTACATACAGACACACACTCAGCTCTGCTGCACACACACACACACACTCAGCACTGCTAAATACAGACGCACACTTAATTCTGCTACATATAGAGACACACTCAGCTCTGCTGTACACACACACCATAAGAACTGCTACATACATACAGACACACACTCAGCTCTACTACATACATACAGACACACACTCAGCTCTATGGCACACACACACAGCACTGCTATATACAGACACACTCAGCACTGCCATATCCAGACGCACACTCAGCCCCGCTTCATACAGACACACACTCAGCTGTGCTGCATGCACACACACACACGCAGCACTGCTAAATACAGACACACTCAGCTCTGCTGCACACACACCATCAGCACTGCTACATACAGACACACACTCAGCTCTACTGAACACACACACTCAGCACTACTACATACAGACACACACTAAGCTCTACTACATACAGACACACACTCACACTCAGCTCTGCTGCACGCATACACACACACTCAGCACCGCTACTTAGAGACACACACTCAGCTCTACTGCGCTTACACACACACTCTGCTCTGCTGCACACACACACTTAGCTCTGCTACATACAGACACACACTCAGCACTGCTACATAGAGACACACACTCAGCTCTGCTGCACACAAACTCAGCTCTGCTACATACAGAGACACACTCAGCTCTGCTGCACACACAGTCAGCACTACTACATACAGACACACATTCTGCTCTGCTGCACACACACACACTCAGCTCTGCTGCACACACACACTCAACTCTGCTACACACTTTCCGCTCTGCTACATACAGACACACACTCAGCTCTGCTACATACAGACACACACTCAGCACTGCTACATAGAGACACACACTCAGCTCTGCTGCACATACTCAGCTCTGCTACATACAGACACACACACACACACACACTCAGCACTGCTGCACGAACACACACACTCCGCTCTGCTACATACAGACACACACTCCGCTCTGCTACATACAGTCACACACTCAGCTCTGCTCGTTTACGTCTGAAAATAGGTCGTGTGAACCCAGCCTTATTCTGATGCAGCACTGTAAAAAGGCTACTGCATCAGAATAAAGCCCATCAGTGACCATTGTAAAAACACCTATAGGCGTCACTAACGGGTTAAGCTCAGCAGATCACTGGTGTTCTTTGGAAAAAATAATTGTCCAGATGTTTTAGTGAGAGGTATGTAATGCTTCATTTTTACACGCATAGCAGGGGAAACATAATAATCAGTAGGAATACTGAAAAAGGGTCGTTGACAACATCTGTAACTAAATTTTCTATCAATAAATCAGGACTGTTCATAAACTAGAAAATATGGTGTCCAGAGGTAAAAGGAGGTCATGAATTATATTTTTGTGGGTAATGGAGTCTATGGCGACTGGCAGTTGTGGAGGGATTTTTCATGCCATTGGGGATGTGGCTGGCACTCGGCATCAGTGGCTTGGTACATTCTAACTGGCAGTAGAGTGCATTTTAGCTGATACTAGGGTGGGAGCATTCTGGCTGGCACTGGGGGCATTCTTTCTGGGTGGCAATGAGGTGTCTGTACTTTGGGGGTCATTCTGGCTTGCCATTGGGGGTTGTGGTTGACACTGTGGACACACTGTGGCTGCCACTGTATGAGGAGCACACTATTCGTGGCAGTGAATTAAGCTTATGCTGTGAATGGAGGCAGTTCCGTCATATTTGACAGCAAGAATAGTGCAGCATGCAGCACTAAAACGTAAAAAAATTGCTCGGTCATTAAAGGGAATGTGTTGCTAGAAATGTTTTTGTTTTTTTTTAGTTAAACCGTTAGTATATGATTACACATTGTCCTAATTTTTTTAATTTTTTCACAAGTCAGGAAATATTATTATAAATTAGATTCTAATTTATAACATTTCCATGTGCTGGTCACTAGAGGGAGCAATTCCCAAAATTGCAGCATTTGCATGTTGTAAAGCAACCTCATTGCTTTATGCTGCAAAATTGGAGAAGACACACTCGCTCTAGTGTGCTCAACCAATCCCCCCTCCTTTATCCTGGCTAGTGCCAGGAGAAAGGAGGGGGTCGAATGTTCAAACCTCCTACACTGTGTGCCGCCATTTTTTGATGAAATGCACAGTGTAGGAGGATTAGATACAGTGGTGATCACACAGTATAACACGAACATACACAAACATAACTTACCTGCTCCCTCCGCTCTCTCCGCTCCCTCCGCTCCTAGTCCTTGCTTCTGAACATAAGAACGGAAGCCGCGACTGGAAGTAGTCATCTTACTGTCTGGCCGAGGCTTCCTGTCCACATGAAAATGGCGCCAGATGTCGCACTGCCGAAGACCTTCCATTTGGACTGTGTGGGAGCGGCGCATGCGCCGTTCCCACACAGACGGTGTACGCTATAGTGAATGGAACGGCTCCTGTTCCTGTATTCCATCTCTGCATGTGTCGTTAATGAAAAAAAAATGGCAGCCCCCATAGAGAAGTAAAAGAAAGAAAAAAGTAAAACAAAAAACACAAATAAAATTTATTTTAATAACATACTAAAAGCAAAAACATATAAAAAAACATTTTCCCGTGACACCTTCCCTTTATGGTTTAAAATACCTTTGGTATTAAGGGGTTAAATATGCCAGGTTGTATAACAACCATAAATATTTAGCATTTTAGTTTTTACAGTATCAAAAAATACTACTACAACGGATTATAAAAAACTGCAAAGATGTATGATACAATATATAGCCCATAAAGAGCAATGTGTTGTTACATGGAGTCATGGAATGGTCTGATTTATTTTGTAGCTTTTCAGCATTTTTATGTTTTATTTTTCTACCTTCATTACATAAAAGATATACTGGATTGTGCTTATGAAATTTCAGTAAGATTCCTCATACAAAGCAAATTTTTTTCAGTATGGCTGGGGCTACATACAGACGTTTCTTCACTGTTGCAGTCCATAAGAAAAGAGAATACAGTGAGTGAAAACAGTCACATGTAAGTTGCTATACCTATATGCATATTAGTCAGTGGGGTATAATGTAAAAATTCATAATGCTTTTTTTTCTTTACATGTAATCTGGCTGTCTCTAAATACCACTAAAGAGGCCTATGTAAAGTGGCCTAAGACTGACTGTAGGATAAGTCGCTTTGTAAGCATGGCTCTATATAATGTTTTTTCCAGAAATTATCGCATATCCATAGTATAGGCCATAAATGTTAGATTGGAAGGGGTCCGGGAACTGGAACCCTCACTAATCGGTAGATATCCATCTACCATTCACTCTTGCATTATCCGTCATCAATAAGAGGAGATATATAAAGTAATGACAGTGCACAGGGTCACAATGGTCAACATGAGGTTCCTATGGTCAGCCCAGGTCCTGATACATTAACCCCTTCCCGACATTTGCCGTACATGTACGTCATGGAAAGCATTGACTTCCCGCATCTTGCCGTACATGTACGCCGAATGTTTGGGACCGGCTCAGAAGCTGAGTCGGTGCCATCATCACCGGATCTCAGCTGTATCTTACAGCTGACATCCGGCTGTAACGGCGGGGACCGAAATTAGCTTAGATCCCCGCCATTAACCCCTTAAGTGCAGCGCTCAAACGCGATCGCTGCACTTAAGGTGTTTGCAGCTCATCGGAACCCCAGTAATGAAATTGCCGGGGTTCCGGTGGCTGCAATGGCTACCGGAGGCCTAATACTGGCCTCCCGGTCTGCCTAGCACCGTAGCCGGTCAAGATCCGCCCGGCGGCGGAGCCTGATCGGCTTCCGTAGCTGCCGGCAATATGGCGCCGGGTCAGGAGCTGATCCGGCGTCATCATCGGTGGAAGTCAGCTGTACTGTACAGCTGACATCCACCTGTAACGGCAGGAACCGGAGCTAGCTCCGATCCCTGCCATTAACCCCTTCGATGCAGCAATCGAAAGCGATTGCTGCATCGTAGCGGTTACTAGCAGATCGCCAGCCCTGACAGGCAATCAGGACTGGCGACTGCTGTTATGGCAACAGGAGACACAATGGTCTCCTGCTCTGCCATTACGGAAGCCGATCTAGGCCCCGCCGGGAGGCGAAGCCTAATCGGCTTGCTGTCAGTGAATGACTGACAGATCTAATACATTGCACTACATAGGTAGTGCAATGTATTAGAAAAAAAAAATCTGACCGTAGGACCTTCAAGTCCCCTAGTGGGACTTGAGAAAAAGTGTAAAAAAAAGTGCAAATAATAAAAGCTTGAAAACAATAAAAGTTTCAAGTAATCAAATAAAACACAATCCCCCTTTTACTCTTATCAAGTCCTTTATTATTGAAAAATAATAATAAACCATATGTATTTGGTATCGCCGCGACCGTAACGACCTGAGGTATCAAAATATTATATTATTTATTGCACGCGGTGAACAGCGTAAAAAAAAACGTAAAAAACGTTACCAGAGTTTCTGTTTTTTAGTCACTTTGCCCTACAAATGTTAGAATAAAAAGTTATCAAAAAGTCGCACGTATTCAAAAATGGTACCTATAAAAACTATAGCTCGTCCCGCAAAAAACAAGCCCTCATACACCTCCGACGACAAAAAAATTAAAAAGTTATGGTTCTCACAACTTGGCGACAGAAAAAAATACATTCTTTTTACAAAAGTAATTTTATTGTGCAAAAAGTAGTAAAACATAAAAAAGTGCTATAAATTAGGTATCGCCGGAATCGTACTGACCCGCAGAATAAAGTTAACATGTAGTTTATAATGCATGGTGAACGCTGTATAAAAAAAAACGAAAAAAGCTGTGCCAGAATTGCGTTTTTTTGTTTACCTGGCATCCCAAAAAATAGGATAAAAGGTGATCAAAAAGTCGCATGTACCCCAAAATGGTACCAATAATAACTACAGCTCGTCCCGCAACAAACCAGCCCTCATACCGCTACGTCTATGAAAAATAAAATAGTTATGGCTCCAATAAGTCAGGAAATAAAAAAATATGCAGTTGTGCCCGAGGGGAACATTTCTTCTGTTTGAAGAGGCGATTTATCAAGGACCTAAAATTAGGGAACCAGAAAGGGGAGGGCCCAAACATATCTGCTGAAAGCGACGGTGCCCGTATTATACCAGGACAACACTTCCTAGCAAAATTCCCCAAACTACAAAGGCGCGGAGTGTGGATCAAAAGGGGGATAAGAAAGGACGCCATATATCAGTGCGACACCGGCCTGTGCAGAAAGGATTGCTTCACAGCGTAACACACATCTATGGATCATTTTATTGTTTTTTTTTACCCCATTATTATACCACCTAACTATGCCCCTTATATACTCCGCCCGGCTTACATATGCCCTACATTATAAACGGAAACACCAGTAAGACTCCAAACAAAACTACTACCAAGCAAAATCCACGCTCCAAAAGCCAAATAGCATTTCCTTCCATCTGAACCCTACAGCGTGCCCAAACAGCAGTTTCCTTCCACATATATGGCACCGTCATACCCGGGAGAACCCTTTTAGCAATTTTTGGGGTGTGTGTCTCCAGTGGCATAAGCTGGGCACGACATATTTGCCACTGAATGGCATATCTAGGGAAAAATATAAATTTTTAATTTGCACCATCCACAGCGCATTCATTTATGGAAAAGACCTGTGGGGTGAAAATGCTCACTACACCCCTTAATAAATGCCTTGAGGGGTGCAGTTTCCATAATGGGGTCACTTCTCAGGGGTTTCTTTTTATTATTTCACATCTGAGCCTCTGCAATTGTGAACCAATACTTTGTAAATCGCCAAATTAGGCCTCAATTTTACATGGTACGCTTTCACTCCTGAGCCTGGTCGACTGTCCAGGCAAAAGATTAGTGCCCCATGTAGGGTGTTTCTAAAACCGGGAAACACCGCATAATAATTAGAGAGCTGTCTTGTTATGGTGACACAAGCCGGGCACCACATATTGTCCACATATCTGTGGAAAAAATCCCATTTTCACTCTGCAACATCGAGTTCACACTAATTTCTACAAAACACCTGCAGGGTTAACATGCTCACTACACCCCTAGGTAAATGCATTGAGGGGTGTAGTTTCCAAAATTGGGTCAGTTCTGGGGGGTTTCCACTGTTTTGGGCCCACAGGCGCCCAGAAACCAATCCAGCAACATCTGCACTCCAAATGGCGGTCCTTCCCTTCTGAGCCCTGCCGTGTGCCAAAACAGCAGTTTATGACCACATATGGGGTATTGCCGTACTCGGTAGAAATTGCTTTACAAATGTTGGGTTCTTTTTTTTCCTTTATTTGTTGCGAAAATGAAAAAATTTGCGCTAAAGCTACGTCTTATTGAAGAAACAGGATTGTTTTTATTTTCACTGCCCAATTCTAATAAATTCTATGAAACATCTGTGGGGTCAAAATGCTCACTACGCCCCTAGATGAATTCCTCAAGAGGTGTAGTTTCCTAAATGGTGTAACTTTTTGGGCGTTTTCATTGTTTTTTTCCCCTCAGGGGCTTTGCAAATGTGACATGGCCGCCGCAAACCATTCCTGCTCAATGTGATCTCCAAAAGCCAAATAGCGCTCTTTCCCTTCTAAGCCAAGCCGTGTCTCCAAACAGCCGTTTATTACCACATGTGGGGCATTGTTTTTCTCGGGAGAGATTGGTTTACAAATTTTACGGTGCTTTTTCTCCTTCAGTCCTTGTGGAAATGAGAAAAAATTAGCTAAACCTACATTTTCTTTGAAAACATTTAGATTGTCATTTTCAGGGCCTATTTCCAATAATTTATGCAAAAAACCTGTTGGGTCAAAACGCTCACTATACCCCTAGATAATTTCCTCAATGGGTGTAGTTTCCAAAATGGGGTCACTTGTGGGGGGTTTCCACTGTTTTGTCCCCTCAGGGGCTTTGTAAATGTGACATGGCCTCTGCAAACCATTCCTGCTAAATGTGAACTCCAAAAGCCAAATAGCGCTCTTTCCCTTCTCAGCCCTGCCGTGTCTCCAAACAACCGTTTATTACCACATGTGGGGTATTGTTTTACTCGGGAGAAATTGCTTTACAAATTTTACGGTGCTTTTTCTCCTTCAGTCCTTGTGGAAATGAGAAAAAATTAGCTAAACCTACATTTTCTTTGAAAATATTTAGATTGTCATTTTCAGGGCCTATTTCCAATAATTTATGCAAAAAACCTGTTGGGTCAAAACGCTCACTATACCCCTAGATAATTTCCTCAATGGGTGTAGTTTCCAAAATGGGGTCACTTGTGGGGTGTTTACACTGTTTTGTCCCCTCAGGGGCTTTGTAAATGTGACATGGCCTCCGCAAACCATTCCTGCTAAACTTGAGCTCCAAAAGCCAAATAGCGCTCTTTCCCTTCTCAGCCCTGCCGTGTCTCCAAACAACCGTTTATTACCACATGTGGGGTATTGTTTTACTCGGGAGAAATTGCTTTACAAATTTTACGGTGCTTTTTCTCCTTTAGTCCTTGTGGAAATGAGAAAAAAAATCGCTAAACCTACATTTTCTTTGAAGAAATGTTGATTTTAATTTTCACGGCCTACTTCCAATAATTTCTGTAAAAAACCTGTGCGTTCAAAATGCTCACTGTACCCCTAGATAATTTCCTTGAGGTGTGTAGTTTCCCAGATGGGGTCACTTTTGGGGGATTTTGACTGTTTTGGCACCGCAAGAGCCCTTCAAACCTGACATGATGCCTAAAATATATTCTAACAAAAATAAGGCCCCAAAATCCACCAGGTGTTCCTTTGCTTCTGAGGCCAGTGCTTCAGTCCAGTAGCACGCTACGGCCACATGTGGGATATTTCCTAAAACTGCAGAAACTGGGCAACAAATATTGAGTTGCATTTCTCTGGTAAAACCTTCTGTGTTATAAAAAAAATTGTACTAAAAATTTATTTCTGCAAAAAAATATGAAATTTGTAAATTTCACCTCTACTTTGCTTTAATTCCTGTGACATGTGTAAAGGGTTAAGACATTTTCTAAATGCTGTTTTGAATACTTTGAGGGGTGAAGTTTTTAAAATGGGGTGACTTTTTGGGGGTTTCTAATATATAAGGCCCTCAAAGCCACTTCACAACTGAACTGGCCCCTGTAAAAATGGCCTTTTGAAATTTTCTTGAAAATGTGAGCAATTGCTGCTAAAGTTCTAAGCCTTGTGAGGTCATAGAAAAATAAAAGGATGTTCAAAAAACGATGCCAATCTAAAGTAGACATATGGGAAATGTTAATTAGCAAAAATTTTGTGTGTTATAACTGCCTGTCTTACAAGCAGATACTTTTAAATTGAGAAAAATGCTAATTTTTGCAATTTTTCGCTAAATTTTGGTGTTTTTCACATTTAAATACTGAACATATCGAGCAAATTTTGGCAGTAACTTAAAGTCCAATGTGTCACGACTCACGAGAAAACAATCTCAGAATCGCTTGTATAGGTGAAAGCATTACGGAGTTATTACCACATTAAATTGACACATGTCAGATTTGAAAAATGAGGCTCGGTCAGGAAGGTCAAAAGTGGCTAAAGAGGGAAGGGGTTAAAGGGGGTTTCCGGAAGCAAACAATCACATTTAGTTAAACTAAACAATTCAAAACAAGTAACTATGCAATGTACTTACATTGGATCTGATGAATGTAGCGTCATGTCCCATCTTCAGTCACGTGACCACTTGCAAATCCGAAATTGGCACTTCCTCTGCAGACCCGTCCATTAGCTCAGATAGCTAACTTAATATTTCCGGTTATCAGAGTGTACGGTTACGTCACAAATGCCGTAACTGTACCACGTGTTTCCTCATCTGTATAACCACGTCCGGGCGGTCCGCAATTTACTCTGCAGGGCCGTTCCAGAACGTCCTGCAGAGTTAGCATGTTTGACGCTCCCCGGCGGCATTTAGCTCCGTGATACAGCTGTCTCTAGACAGCTGTATCATGGAACTTTAACTGGAGACCACTCTGCGTGGTCTCTGGTCATGTGATCGTTGTGACAACCTATCACAACGATCACATTGCTCCTAACAGCAGTGCTTATGTGCCGACTCTGAGGAGCTCTGTGATACAGCTGTCTAGAGACAGCTGATATCACGGAGCTTTCACCCGTAGATCACTCAGTGTGGTCTCCGGTCATGTGATCGCTGTGACAGCATGTCACAGCGATTACATTGCTCCTCCCAGCAGCGCTTATGAGCCGACGGTAAGGCGCTCAGCTATGTGAATGCTGTGACAGCCTTTCACAGCAATCACATGCGTGCCGACGGTAAGGAGCTCCATGATACAGCTGTCTAGAGACAGCTGTATCACCGGGCTTCAGAGTGGTCTCTGGCCAGATGATCGCGGTCACATCGATCACCAGTTGCATCCTCTCCCTCTCTTGCATTGTCCCAGAGAGGGAGAAGAATAATGTAATGTAAAAAATAAAAATAACACACTTTTTATTTTTTCAATAAAAATTTTCTCTATAAATAAATTTGTCTATCTGCTACACGGCGACTTTGGCCACGTACGACACAGGTCGACCAGCCAAAGATCGCTATGTCCCGTAGCCTACATTGCATGTAATAAAAGTCGATGTGGTTGTGTCGCAACGCGCAAGTTGCCACGACATGACAGTTGCAAGAAATCCAAACTGTCGTGTCGCAGTTACTTGCAGGTCGCAACACGACCACATTGACTTTCATTGCTTGCGGTGTAGACTATGGGACATGGCGATCTTTGGTCGGACAACCTGTGTCATGGCCAAAGTCACCATGTAACACACGGAGTACAAGGCAAGTAGATAAGATTTTACAAAACTCATCTGCATGCTGCAGACATTTTACACGGCAGATTTTCAAATCTTTGATATGTCGTTAAATTAATACCTTGGGGTCTACTTTCCATAAAGTAATCATATTTGGGGTGTCAAAGGGGTTTTCCAGTCCACAAAAATTGATGGCCTATCCTCAGGATAAGCCATCAATATCTGATGGGTGGTGGCCCGTCTCCCTGCAGATTGGCTGTTTTGAAGGGGCCGTGATGTTCGTACGAGCGCTGCTTCCCCGTTATTTCCTTTACTGCTCACTGTGAATTGCAGACACACTTGTAGCGGCGGTTCACAGTATTACAGTATACACTTGAATGGGAGAAAGTTGTAATACTGTGAACTACCGCTACAAGTGTGTCCATGATTCACAATGTGAGCAGTAAAGGAAATGGAGGGAAAGCAGCGCTCGTACGAGCACTGTGGCCCCTTCAAAACAGCCGATTGACGGGGGTGCCGGGTATCGGACCCTGACAGATCAGATATTGATGGCCTATACTGAGGAAACCGCGTCGGAAAGCGCGCCAAAAAACGGCCGAAAATGCCTCCTATTGGTTTCAATGGGAGGCGGAGGCTTTTTCACCAGTTTTACCGCTCGCGGGAAAAAGAAGTGGCATGCCCTATTTTCGGGCGTTTACGTCTCTGACCCCCCATTGACATCAATGGGAGGCAGAGAAAGTGTTTTTCGCTGCGTTTTTGCCCACGGCGATCAATGGCCGCGTGCGAAAACTGCGGCAAACGGCGTGCAGGCAGATCAAAATCCTCCTCGGAATTCCAGATGGAATTTTGAGGCAGAATTTTCTGCCTGCAAAAAAACTCAGTGTGAACAGGGCCTAATACAGGATCTCTTGGAACAGATCCAGCAGCAGGTGAGGAAAATGTACTGACTGGATTGTGTGTACCAAGATGTCTGACATAGGTGGAGTGGGCAGACTTAGGCTTTATTCACACAAGGTCATTACGTCCGTAATTGACGGACGTATTTCGGCCGCAAGTCCCGGACCGAACACAGTGCAGGGAGCCGGGCTCCTAGCATCATACTTATGTACGATGCTAGGAGTCCCTGCCTCGCTGCCGGACAACTGTCCCGTACTGAAAACATGATTACAGTACGGGGAAAGTTGTTCGGCAGCGATGCAGGGACTCCTAGCGTCGTACATAACTATGATGCTAGGAGCCCGGCTCCCTGCACTGTGTCCGGTCCGGGACTTGCGGCCGAAATACGTCCGTCAATTACAGACGTAATTACCTTGTGTGAATCCAGACTTACATTTATCAGGCTGTGAAAGGGGCGGGGGAGGGAGATGGGTGCCTGTACTTAGATCAGGGATAGATGGAGGTACAAAGGATAATGATGATTATTAGTGTGTAAGACAGTGTGCAGGGAGGGAGCTGCCTGGAATTAGAGCAGGGAAGGACCTGTGAACATAGAGGGGCGTGGCAGTATGCAAATAGCTGAGATGTTTTGGAGGAAGCAGGGGATGCAAGCTGTCTCCTCAGATGCAGCAAGGGATCATGGGTATGGAGAACAGGAAACAGCCAGGACCAGAAGCAAGGGATCTAAACAAACAGAGCAGCAGTGACAATGGAGATCAAACAGAAACTGATTAGGAGGCTATTAGGGGGTATTAGGGAAGGCAAACCAAGGCAGGGGGATACTTTTTTGAATTTTTTTTTCCTGGACAACCCCTTTAACCTCTTCCCGACATCCGCCGTATATATACGGCGCACGCCGGGTGGCGGAATATGGAGCGTGCTCACGGGCTGAGTCCGCTCCATAGAGCGAGTGTGTCAGCTGTGTGTTACAGCCGACACTTCCGGGTTACGAGCGGGATCCCATTTTAGCGCGATCCCGCTTGTTTAACCCGTTAAATGCCGCTTTCAATAGAGATCGCGGCATTTAAATTACTAAAAACAGGGGGGCGACCCCCTGTCACGTCCCAACGGCCCCCTAGCGGCGAGATCGGGGGGAGCCGTTGGTTGGCACGGCTGCCTGGCAAAGTCCCCCAGGTCCGCCATCTTTGTACTCCTATGAAGCTCTGCCTCCGGCAGGGCTTCATAGCAAACTGTCAGAATCACGATATACTGCAATACATTAGTATTGCAGTATATCGTGCAAGCGATCTAACAATAGCTGGTTGAAGTCCCATAGGGGGACTAATAAAAAATTTAAAAATGAGTTAAATAAAGTTGTTTTTTTTGTGCAAAAAAATAAAAAAAAATTTAAACTTCAAAAAACCCCCCTTTTCACATTTTCCCGCTAAAGCATAGTAAAAAATTTAATAAATAAACATAATTGGTATCGCCGCGTCCGTAAAAGTCTGAACTATCACAATATATCATTATTTAACCCACATGGTGAACGCCGTAAAAAAATAATTGTAAACGCCAGAATCTCTATTTTTTGTTCACCTAATCTCCCACAAAAAATGAAATAAAAAGTGATCAAACCGTTGCATGTACACCAAAATTATTAATTAAAAATTATTATTAAAAACTACAGCTTATCCCGCAAAAAATAAGCCCTCATACCACTTAATCAACGGAAAAATAAAAAAGTTACGGCTCTCGGAATTTGGCGAAACAAAATAAATTTTCTTTTTTACACTTAGGTTTTTACTGGTAAAAGTAGTAAAATATAGAAAAAACTACATATATTTGGTATTGGTGTAATCGTATTGACCCATAGAATAAAATTAACATGTTGTTTTAATTGCACAGTGAATTCCGTAAAAATGGCGCGCAAAAAAGCATGGAGGAATCAGTGTTTTTTTTCATTTTCTACCCCACAAATAATTTTTTCCCATTTCCTAGTACATTATATGGCAAAGTAAACCGCAAAACCTATGCGTTTGTGTACATGAGACCTTAGGCTAAATAATCGGGCTGTGTAGATTAAATTGTATAAATACAGATAAAAGTATTTTTGTGTAAGGTGATACCAATACATAACAAGAAGAGCTCCAAAATAATCAAACCATTTCAAGAATCCATTTAATAACATTAGATACTTACATTGCTCATTATGGAATCTATACTAATAAATAAATCTAAATGATGATTTTAGATGGATCATGAAACTCCATGCTATCCCCTACTGGAAATTATTAAGAATAATAGTGGAAACATTATTCCTTATAATACCAACATCCTCTGTGGCAGAAATTCTTTTTTAAGGCCAAATTCAGACGAACGTAGAGTACAGCTGTTTAAAACAACGGCCATTACACTGACGCATGTATTTCAATGGGGCCGTTCACACGGCCATTCAAAAATAGAACATGTCCTATTTTTTTCACGTCTTCACGGGTCCCTCCATAGACTCAAGTCTATGGGGATCCGTGAAAACGGAAACCGCACGAGGGCACCTCAGACGTGAAAAACGTCCCGTTTTTCACATCAGAGTTTCCCCACGTTCGTGTGAATCTGGCCTAAGAGAGAGCTTCATATCAATCACTAATCAAATAACATGAACTGCTTCTTGGTCTGCTGCAGCTGAGGTGTGTAATACAGTGCCAAAAACAGTGGACCCCTCATACTGTGCCAGCACACTCGGTCCCCCAGAACAAGCCATAATGCTCCCTCTGTGAGCCACAGCTCCCCGATTGCCAGCCAAACTACATTTTTTTAACTAAAAATTTTAATAAGTGTTTGCACTTTTGAAACGTACATTTAAAACACATCAGTGTATTATTTACACATTTACAAATACTCTAGTCCAAGATAGTCATTGACAGTTATATATTAACATCTTATTTTATGTACATATGATACAAGTTACAGTATTTGACACAGAATTCCATTGGTATTTTAGCAACCACACAGTGGCAATTAGAGGTATGAATGAATATCAGTAACTTCTACTCATTCATTTGAGAAAAAATAATACTTTAGTCTATTACCTGTCATATTATAGGTGTTAAATTAATAATTAAGAGAAATTTGAAAGTAAAAATATAACCAGAAGTGGCAAAAAAGAGTGCCTCTATTGTGTTCCAATATTTACAAATGGGAGAAAAACTATTGACTGGGGCTTGTTTAAAGACATTACAAGAGAGTGATTGCCTCCAGGCTAAACATAAGGCTATGTTCACACACTTAAAAACAGCTCCGTATTTACAGCCGTTTTTTGTTAAGGTAAACAGCCCCTGATTTTCAGCCGTTTTTTAAGCAACTTGAGCTTTTTCAGCGTTTTTTACGGCCGTTTTTTGAGCTGTTTTTCTATTGACCCAATGAAAAATGGCTCCAAAAACGTCTCAAAAAGTGACATGCACTTCTTTTTTACGGGGCATTTTTTTACGTGACGTTTTTTCCATTGAAATCAATGTGCAGATATTTAGAGGCGTTCAGCCGCTGTATTTTCAGCTGTTTTTCAGGGCGTTTACAGGCTGAAAAACGGCTGAAAATAGGCCGTGTGAACATACCGTAAGACTTAAGGCTACTGTTTATAACAGAGCCATGATAGCGCTGCCAGATCCTTATTAAAACCCAGACAAACCCCATTGAATTTTATGAAGTCCGTTGGGGTCTCAACATTTTTGACTGCAAGAATAGTGCTGCAGACTGTGCTATTCTTGCCATCAAAAATACCAGAAAGGCAGACAGAGCCTAAGGTATGTATTTCAACACTTTCCTCTAATAAATATACCACATTTAGTGCAGTTTGGTACTTTTCCAAACATCTATTTGTAGCCTCAAGGCAATCATAATATTAGCTGCCTCCTATAAAAAGAAATAATTACAAAAATGTAAATATCTCCTTGCTATAGATCTGTTAGGGTATGTTCACACAGCAGTGTCCGTTACGGCTGAAATTACGGTGCTGTTTTCAGGAGAAAACAGCACCGTAATTTCAGCCGTAATGGCATGTGCAGGCGTCTTCCGCTGCATCCATTACGGACGTAATTGGAGCTGTTTTTCCATGGAGTCCATGGAAAACGGCTCCATTTACGTCTGAAGAAGTGACAGGCACTTCTTTGACGCAAGCGTCTTTTTTACGCGCCGCCTTTAGACAGCGGCGCGTAAAAAAAATGACCGTCGGCACAGAACATCGTAAGACCCATTCAAATGAATGGGCAGATGTTTGCCGACGCTTTTGAGCCGCATTTTCGGACGTAATTCGGGGCTAAAACGCCCGAATTACGTCCGTAAATAGTGTGTGTGAACCCAGCCTTACCATGATCCTCTAGTGCTTTAAAACAATTATTCAATGTAAAAAAGTAAACAGGCAACCATGCATTATGGGACCATTCAATGCCATGCATTACATGTTTCACTGCTTTCCAAGCAGCTATCCATTAAGTCTTTAGTGACATCCACAACTACCAGCGACCATATCATCATACTGCTTCAAAACAACGTTTTCATCATCATCAAAGTATAGCAAGTTTATAGAGAAGAGTTTGTCAGGGACACAACATGGGCTGTTAACACCTTGTGTCAACTTGAGAGCATTGATTATAGACTGCACTGTGGCATGATTGGTGGGTCTCATATTCTGACCTAGAGGAAATGGACATGATCCTTTACAATGATAGGCATTATATCCTCTTGGGGAGATAATCCACCCAGACCAGCCAATTTCTTCAAAGTCAACATAAAGTGGGTGTCTTTGGCAGGGCAAGTGTCCCTCCTCCTGAAGGGCTCTTGCCATCCTTGTTCTGTTTGGTGCTGGAACATAAGGTTCATTGGGTAATGCCAATGGAAGTCCATCTATATAATGTGATTTAAGAACAGTATTGAGTTTAAAATTTCTAATAATATAATTACATATTACTGATGCACATATGGTCAGTATATTTAAAAATGTACTAAATGTTCATATAAAGAGACACATGTAAAACCAATGGCTGCCTTGTGTATTTTTAAGTGACTGCAACATTTTATTTTGATGTGAACTTAAAGAGGCTCTGTCACCAGATTATAAGTGGTCTCTCCTACATAATCTGATCAGCGCTGTCATGTAGCTAACAACAGTGTTTTTTATTTTGAAAAATGATCATTTTTGAGCAAGTTATGAACAATTTTAGATTTATGCTATAGACATCACCTCCAGCCAGGACGCGATGTCTATTCACACTCCCGACACTTCGGTAAAGTTTGTGTGGGACTCGCGAGATCACGCTGTGAATGACAGCATGACACGCAGTGCTCTAATTAAAGCCTCATACAAACTTTACCGAAGTGTCGGGAGTGTGAATAGACATCGCGTCCTGGCTGGAGGGGATGTCTATTCACTGTCAAGACACTTCCGTAAAGTTAATGTGGGTGTATGTGACAGCACAGTGAGATCATGCTGGGCTGAGTACAAATGGACATGAATGGAGAGAAGTGTATGATGCTGATTGGTCACTGATTGGTCAGCGTCATACACTCCTCTGTACAACGCCCACTTGGTCAAAAGTTAAAAAACGCCCAATTGGGCATTAAGAAACTAATTACATAAAACTAAAATCGCTCATAACGTGTTTAAAAAATTATCGTTTTTCAAATTAAAAAACACTGTTATCTACATTACAGCGCCGATCATATTATGTAGGAGACAGGGAACTTATAATCTGGTGACAGAGCCTCTTTAAAGAGACTGTCACCAGTTTATCAATTCCCTATCTCCCAACTGACCTAATAGGAATTTTGCTGCTGATAACTAGAGAGTGATTTGTTTTAAAAAAGTTTATTGTTTGCAAAGTTATGAGCATTTTTCTAAATATGTAAATGACAAAAATGCTCATAACTTTGCAAATAATAAACGTTTTTTTTCAAACAAATGACACTGTAGTTATCATGAAGCTAATGTACAAAGCTCTTATCACATGGGTGTCCTGGTGTTTATGGGAGTCAACACACATTGTGGTTTACAATAGTTTCTTACCTGCCTGGTTGCTTGTGGACACAACTCCTCTTCTCCCATCATCCGTAAAGAGAACAAGCATTGGTTGCTTGCTTTCATGATGATCTTTTCCTGAGGCAAAGCGGATAATATTAGCATCAGCTTGCCCTCCTCCGAGATTCCTCACTGTCACCAGAATACCATGATTGTGGCTTTCATCATTCCAGGCACGAACCTGTCAGATAAAAACATCAATAATGTTCATTTCTACTGTGTAGTGTTTTTTTGTTCCTAGCAGGGTTGTTAAATTCTCACATATATGATACAAGTGACTCTCTAAAGATATCATAAAAATCTGCAATCCAAATGAATAAAATAAAACAATATTTTGACTGATACTTTTTAAAATGACTCAATTCTCAAGGGCATGTTAACCAATCTGTCAATGACTTGGTGAATAAATAAAATAAAGTAAAGATACATATTTCTATACATACATTGTAAAGCAAAAATAAAATACTCACTGCTTGCGTGATTGAAAACACTTCCCATCCTGAAGAATGAATAGGTACGAGCTTTGATGACAATAGTTTTCTTCCTTGATGTAACTGCATTTTATTCTTGTCCAGAACCAGATACACACTTATCTGTGACAGAAAGACACCGTTAGTAAACATGACTCCTTGTATTGAAAACAACTGTTCCAGTTAATAGGCTAGTATAATATAATAAACTCAAGTGCGTTATGATATTATTTCATATACTATTTTGAATTTCCACTCTCAGGGCTTCACCTGGCAGAAATGATGTCTTTTGAAGTAAGCGTGCTCTGTAGGTCTTGGCTTGAGTTTGAAAAGATGCAACTCGGCTGTTAAAATCTTCTCATTCTTGGTTACAGATGAGAGGTTGAACAGAAAGTACATCTGGTCACTGTGAACTGAGGAATCATGTGTGATTAGATAATGAGAATGGTTTTATTGGAAAGGCAATATTTGTAATAATATTGTTATTTGTATTATAGGCTTACTGTTAACATCTAAAATTAGGAAGCCAGTAACCACAACCATAGGGCTGTATAGTATCAGATAATATACAAAATAATATATAGATATCATGAATCAACATTGCAACTGAAACAGGCTTTACCTTTGTCAAAGAAACTTCTCACTGTGTTTCCTTCCAAAAGATCTGGGTCCTTGGTGACACCGTCTGCATCGGCTACAGTGTTGTACAGGTCAATCATGTACTGGGGCGGTTGTTTGTCATGATGAAGAGAAAGTGGTGGATCATCTATGCCAAAAACTTTTAAGAGTCTTTTCAGTGCTTCAGATCTTACTTGCTCCGGGTCTTCCGTGTTCACCGTAGTTTCAGTAGGCCTTGAGGTACATCCTTGCAGGAAAATAACCATGACCACTAAACCCAACATCTTTGTGTGGACCATGTCTTCAAGTTGCTACTCTCTTGGATCTCTTGCAGTGGAATGGTCCGAGCTGTTCCCTGTGCCACAATTTATAACAATGCTACAAGACAGCTGCACCTTAAGCTCTAAATCAAGATGGAATTAAGTCAAGTATGTAAAACAGCAATCAGTAAATGTAAAGAAAGCTAATTGCAGTGCTAACAAGGTGTGAAACAAGACTAGCAATGCCCTGTTAGCAATTATCCTACAGTACACAATTTATTTGAAACTGGAAGCTGTTGTCCTGTGTACATTCCTTATTTTAAAGGAAAATCGCAGAGGCTTGTATAGGAAGAGCAAGCAGGGATTTAAACACCTGGAGAGGATTGGTTTGTTTATCATTTTTCTGGACTAAATGTGAAATTATTCCATTGTAACAGGCTGAATGAGGACAGTTTGCTCACAGTGGGAGACTAACTTCCTTCTAATGAATTTATTAATGGGGACAAACAGGAGAACATTGACTTGCCTGAATTAAACTCTGTTAAGCAAATAGCTGATACACCTAAGGTGGCCTACGTCTTACGAGTAGATAGTTTAAGAGTAGATATCCCATTTTATTTGCAATAATAAAATAGAAGGATGTACAAAGGTAAAAATGTTCAGAAGAAGGAATATAATGCTTCCAGAATAAAAACAACATTCCTTTTATGTTAATAGATGAGATGTTTTACACCTAATACTAACCTAATGCCCACATAGAGCCCAAATGGTAGGACTCTGACATGTGTTCTAACTGTCTTACCCTAGTACAATTAACAGCACTGATGGTAAGCTCATTTATTCTATGACCAAATCTAGATATTGTCAGCTATTTTTATTTTTTTACTTTTTAAAACTTTATTTCGAATTTTTATTTTTATTAGTGTAAGTCTTGTATTAACTGGCTATTTAACTCTTCTAGAAATGGAAAAGGATTTCATGAGACAAAGGACACATGACAGTAATCAGTCCTGTCTGATGTCATCACTTTGCTTTCTAATCTACATTTCTATAATCCATATGTGTATTTCCCGCTTGAATAGACAACACAAGGGGGGTAGATTACCCTTAACAATAATATAAGTATTAATAATTTATATTACTATACTTTTGGATTGATTAGATCAGATACACAAATCTGGTTGATTCAATCTAAGGCTCTGTTCACATCATGTTTATAGCATCCTTTTAACGTATACGCCCTGGAAAGATCCAAACGTGTACATTAAACGGATGCCTCCGACAGATACCATAGAGTGGCATCTATCACCAATAGTGTCCCATTGTAAAAAAAAAATGTATACTGCACTGTATACGTTTTTTTACTGGATACCATAGGATTGAATAGCAAAGGGCAAAACTCTCGAATAAAACCCATTAATGACCACCAAAAAAAGATATACTAGCAGTCATTAAAGGGTTAAATTGAAGCAAGAGATAAAACAGTAGAGCAGTACAATTCTGAAGGCACATGGGAAATGGGATTTTTTTTTTTACCAGGCCTTTCATTTTATTGGTGTCGAAGTATATTCACTATCTCAATTGCATTTGCATTATTAACCCTTTCCCGCCGCAGCCATTTTTGGGATTTTCACTTTCGTTTTTTTCTCCCCACATTCCAAAAGCCATAACTTTTTTATTTTTTCATTAATATTGCCATATAAGGGCTTGTTTTTTGCGGGACAAGTTTTAGATTTTCACGGCACCATGTATTGTACCATATAATGTAGTGGGAAACTGGGGAAAAAATATTTGTGGGGTTGAATATGAAAATAACAGTGATTCCTCAATCTTTTGGGGTGTTTGGTTTTTGCGGAGTTCACCGTACGGTAAAAATGTCATGTTAACTTTATTCTGTGGGTCAATATGATTATGTTGATACCAAATTTATATAATTATTTTATGTTTTACTACTTTTAAAAGGAAAAAAATGATTGTTAAAAATAAAATTAGAGTTTTGTCGCCACATTCTGAGAGCCATATCTTTTTATTTTTTCGTCGATTGAGAGGCAGGAGGGCTTATTTTTTTTGCGGGGGGCGAGATGTAGTTTCTATTGGTACTATTTTGGGGTACATGAGACTTTTTGATCACTTTTTATTCCATTTTTTGTGGGAGATAAAGTGACCAAAAAACAGCGATTCTAGCGTTTTACTTTTTTTTTTTTTACGGCATTAACCATGCAGACTAAATAATGATATATTGTTTTAGTTCAAACTTTTACGGACGCGTAAATATCAGTTATGTTAATTTTTTTTTTTTACTTTGCTCTTGAAGGAAAAGTTTTTTTTTTTTAACTTTAAATTTTTCTTTTTATTTATTAAAAAAAACTTTATTTTACTGTTGTTTACTTTTTCTTACTTCTTCCCCTAGAGGACTTTAACCAGCAAACCAGTTGGATTGCTTGTGTGATATAATGCAATACTAATGTATTGCAGTATTATTGTGAAACTGACTCTACCAGGGCTTCATAGGAGTACAAGGGTGGCAGACCTGAGGGCCTTCATCAGGCTCCCAGGCTGCCATGTCAACCAATGGCACCCTGCAATCGCGTTATAGGGGGCCGCCCCCCCCCAGTTTTTAGTCATTTAAATGCCACGTCGCTATTGACCACAGCAATTAACAGGTTAAACTAGCGGAATTCTTACTCGAACGGCAATCCCGCTCATCACCCTGAAGTGTCGGCTGTAATACACAGCCGACATGCTCATTCTATGTAGCCTGTGAGCCCGATCCATATTCCCCCACCCGACGTGCTCCATATATATATGGCTGACTTCAGAAGGGTTTAAAGAACATCAAACTAAGAACATCAAGATTGAATAATGCTTTTGTTCTGTATATATACCCATTGAGATCTATCTTTTAGTCATCTCTGCATGAGCTATTTTACATGTAAATATGTAAATCAAGAGGGTGCAGCTATGTTGAATAATGTATGTATTAACCCCATAAGTACACAGCCAGTTTTTTTGTTTTTTTTGTCCCCGCATTCCAAAAGCCATAACCCTTTATTGTGCAATTCTTTATAAGTATGAAGATAGTGCTATCTAAGATTATTTGTTACATTATATTCACTTCAAAAAGTCACAAGTGTTGCTTCACTAACCACCGACAAGAACAGAAGATGACCTAGTCATGCATTTTCCCCTGCGTGGTCAATCATGTAATGTATTGATGGGCCAGGTCAGCCAATGCAGCTCTCCATTCTGACTCATGGTGGGTCCCTTAAAGTTTGCTGACGTATGGTGTGTCTGCATTGTTGAGTCTAGTGTCTCTCATCTTCCTCTTGACAATACCCCATAGATTCCCTATGGGGTTTAGGTCCGGCGAGTTTGCTGTCCAATCAAGCGCAGTGATCAAGAACAGTGATACTGTGGTTATTAAACCAAGTATTGGTACTTTTGGCAGTGTGGGCAGGTGCCAAGTCCTGCTGGAAAATGAAATCCGCATCTCCATAAAGCTGGTCAACAGAGAGAAGTATGAAGTGCTCTAAAATGTCCTGGGACACGGCTGCGTTGACTCTGGACTTGCTATAACACAGTGGACCAACACCAGCAGATGACATGGCTCCCCAAACCAGACTGGAAACTTCACACTGGACCGCAAGCAACTTGAACTGACGCCTCTCCACTCTTCATCCAGACTCTGGGACCTTGATTTCAAAATGAAATGTAAAATTTACTTTCATCTGACAACAGGACATTAGACACTGAGCAGCAGTGTTGATCCACTGTGTTATATCAAGTCCAGAGTCAACGCAGCCATCTAGCAGAAAATTTTAGAGCACTTCATGCTTCCCTCTGCTGACCAGCTTTATGGAGATTCTGATTTCATTTTCCAGCAGGACTCGGCATCTGCCCACACTGGCAAAAGTACCAATACCTGGTTTAATAACCACAGTATCACTGCGCTTGTTTGGCCAGCAAACTCGCCTGACCTAAACCCCATAGAGAATCTATGGGGTATTGTCAAGAGGAGGATGAGAGACACCAGACCCAACAATGCAGACAAGCTGAAGGTCGCTATCAAAGCAACCTGGGCTTCCATAACACCTCAGCAGTGCCACAGGCTGATCGCCTCCATGCCACGCCGCATTGATGCAGTAATTCATGCAGAGTCAGAGCCGTGACCAAGTATTGCGGGCATATACTGGACATACTTTTCAGTAGGTCAACATTTCGGTATTAAAAATCATTTTTGAAATTGGGCTTATATAATATTCTAATTTTCTGAGACACTAAATTTTGGGTTTTCATTAACTGTTGGCCATAATCCTAAACATTGAAATAAAAAAAATGCTGGATATAGATAACTCTGTGTGTAATGAATCTATATAATATAGAAGTTTCACTTTCTGAATTGAATTACTGAAATAAATAAACTTTTTGATATTCTTATTCATTGAGAAGGACTAGTATATGGGAATCTTGTAAGTGTCATAAAATAATAATAGTTATTGCATTGATAAATATGCCCCAATTTACTCACACTTTGAAATATTACATTAACCCCTTCCCATCCATTGTAAATTAACAAGCTAAGGTGCTCTGTTTGATGGCGCTGCACACAGTGGCATCAACTGGGTCAAGCTATAACATTGACAGTCTGACCCTGTACTGTAATAGGAAACTGAAACAACCAGTTTACTGTGCGTAAAACCCCTGGAAACCGTGCTCATATTGACTACGGTTTTCCTCATCACATAAGCAGCTGTATGTCCATATCAACAGATCGCTGGTAACAGTTCTCTAATGGGCTGTTACCATTATATATCACTGTTTTCAGTAATCTGTATAAGTGGACATGAAAAGAACATACAGATCATGTGTTCCCTGCTATTCTTAAAGGAACACTAAACCTAGAAATGAATGATAAAATTAAACAGGAGATAAACTTGCTCACACTGTTTATAAGTCTGCAGGATCTTCTACATGTTCCTGAAACAGTCTTGTAGAAATCCTACATTGAACAAAGAGGGGTGGAGCGCACATATCTGTGTGTCCTACTGCAGAGAGGGAAGTTCCTGCAACTGAAAATTTAGTTAAAGCGAATGAAAATCAGTTCCATTCATCTGAATGCAACTTGTAGAAATCAATGTGCTTGCTGCAGAAACAACCCTATTCAGATGAATGAAACTGATTGTCAGTCGCTAAAATTTCTGCAACAAAATCTGCCACGTGTAAATCAACTCTAACAGCTAAATACAGGGAAATGTGAGGGAAAATGGCTAATCTCCTGGAACACATACAGTGAAGGAAATAAGTATTTCATCCCTTGCTGATTTTGTAAGTTTGCCCACTGTCAAAGACATGAACAGTCTAGAATTTTTAGGCTAGGTTAATTTTACCAGTGAGAGATAGATTATATAAAATAAAAAAACAGAAAATCACATTATCAAAATTATATATATTTATTTGCATTGTGCACAGAGAAATAAGTATTTGATCCCTTTGGCAAACAAGACTTAATACTTGGTGGCAAAACCCTTGTTGGCAAGCACAGCAGTCAGACGTTTTTTGTAGTTGATGATGAGGTTTGCACACATGTTAGATGGAATTTTGGCCCACTCCTCTTTGCAGATCATCTGTAAATCATTAAGATTTCGAGGCTGTCGCTTGGCAACTCGGATCTTCAGCTCCCTCCATAAGTTTTCGATGGGATTAAGGTCTGGAGACTGGGTAGGCCACTCCATGACCTTAATGTGCTTCTTTTTGAGCCACTCCTTTGTTGCCTTGGCTGTATGTTTCGGGTCATTGTCGTGCTGGAAGACCCAGCCACGAGCCATTTTTAATGTCCTGGTGGAGGGAAGGAGGTTGTCACTCAGGATTTGACGGTACATGGCTCCATCCATTCTCCCATTGATGCGGTGAAGTAGTCCTGTGCCCTTAGCAGAGAAACACCCCCAAAACATAATGTTTCCACCTCCATGCTTGACAGTGGGGACGGTGTTCTTTGGGTCATAGGCAGCATTTCCCTTCCTCCAAACACGGCGAGTTGAGTTAATGCCAAAGAGCTCAATTTTAGTCTCATCTGACCACAGCACCTTCTCCCAATCACTCTCAGAATCATCCAGATGTTCATTTGCAAGCTTCAGACGGGCCTGTACATGTGCCTTCTTGAGCAGGGGGACCTTGCGGGCACTGCAGGATTTTAATCCATTACGGCGTAATGTGTTACCAATGGTTTTCTTGGTGACTGTGGTCCCAGCTGCCTTGAGATCATTAACAAGTCCCCCCCGTGTAGTTTTCGGCTGAGCTCTCACCTTCCTCAGGATCAAGGATACCCCACGAGGTGAAATTTTGCATAGAGCCCCAGATCGATGTCGATTGACAGTCATTTTGTATGTCTTCCATTTTCTTACTATTGCACCAACAGTTGTCTCCTTCTCACCCAGCGTCTTACTTATAGTTTTGTAGCCCATTCCAGCCTTGTGCAGTTCTATGATCTTGTCCCTGACATCCTTAGAAAGCGCTTTGGTCTTGCCCATGTTGTAGAGGTTAGAGTCAGACTGATTAATTGAATCTGTGGACAGGAGTCTTTTATACAGGTCACCATGTAAGACAGCTGTCTTTAATGCAGGCACCAAGTTGATTTGGAGCGTGTAACTGGTCTGGAGGAGGCTGAACTCTTAATGGTTGGTAGGGGATCAAATACTTTTTTCTCTGTGCACAATGCAAATAAATATATATAATTTTGACTGTGATTTTCAGTTTTTTTTAATATAATCTATCTTTCACTGGTAAAATTAACCTAGCCTAAAAATTCTAGACTGTTCATGACTTTGACAGTGGGCAAACTTACAAAATCAGCAAGGGATCAAATACTTATTTCCTTCACTGTATATACGAAACAGATTTCTCAGTATTAGCCCATGTTCACATGTTGAGGATTTGCACCATTTTCAGCTAACACGAACAAGCGTTACAGATGCCGACCGCAGAAAGATATATGTGGAAAAGTGATCTCGTGTAGTAGATTTTTTTCAGTCGTTGTCAGCTGCAGTCTTGTAAAGTCATTCATGCCAAACGACAGATCTGCATGTCATCAACAGGAGCCCACACCAGACCACAGGTCAAGGCAGATATCGATTGTTGATTTGTCTTTTTAATTTATTCCGTTGTCTTCCAGAACAATAACCTTCAAATGCCGCCATTAATGAGAAGTTGTTCAGAAAATGGCGATCTGAAATCCTTTGCCTCTGTTCACACCCCGTTTTTGCATCTCGTTGATAGGTACGGTTTTGTTTTTTTCAAGATTAGAGAAAAGGCACCTTTAAAACAGAATGCCTATCTATCCAGAACTTATTTAAATGAAATTCGCAAGTTAGCATCCAATTTGGTACTAACTCTTGCCTGAAATATAGCTTATTGACTCGCTCTAAAACAACGGTGTACAGGGTTACGAGACTTTGCTTTTGGTTATAAAGCCTTTATCTGTACAAGAATATTGGATCTCTTCTATCATCGCTCCTCCAAGATTTGGGGTGGAAGTGGAAAATGATTTGGCACCACTTCAGGCATAGGGGATGTTTTGGCTAACTCCGGCACTGATAAAGAGTCTCAGTCTTTTTACATTTTTGTCCTCACTGATAGATTTATGGGATCCATTTGGTCTCCCCCCTGGATCTGCTTACTCTACTTGTGGGTAACTTTCATATTGCGGTTACAGATTGTGACTCTAACCTTTCTATCCTTATCAAACAACCCAATACCATGTATAAGGGACGTGGTGTCCACTATGGGGTGCAACCTCTGTCAGACATCCTAAGGAATTCTGGTATGCCTACTGGGAATTGGTTCCAATACCATCAACTCATGAGTTATGTGAACTCTCTGGCACCGGTCCTTAAACTCACTGCCTCACATACAGACTTTGCAAAGTTATACTTTTCCTCTGTTGCTCCATTCAATCTCTCTTGTCTTTTATATACTATTATCGGGTGAAGCAGAGAACTCTGCTCCCGGTTTTATCCAGGCATGGGAACGGAATTGGGACGTAGTATCTCAGGATTTGTTCCATTGTTCCCCCTTTTTTTGACGCATTAGCTCTGTCTTTTGAAGACTCCAGGAAACCAATTTCAACTTTTTATCTCAATGGTATAGAATCTCCGCCAAATTGCATGAAATGTACCCTCAGGTCTCCCATCTCTGTTGGAGATGTGGTTCAGCTCCTGGCACGATGTTAAATACCTGGTGAGAATGCCCTGCCATAGCTTTGCTGTCGCTTAAGATGACTTCCTTGTATTATGCATTATGTCAGATCGATGTCTATTCAGATTTCCCCAGAAATAGGTCTCTTATCCATGTTTCCAAGTGCCATCTCTAAACTTAAAAAAAGGACTTCTCCACCATTTCATTTTGGCTATACATAAGATCATTCCTAGATTATGGAAATCCCCTACCCCTCCCTCTCGCTGATGCATATAGAGTAGATCAAGTCGAATGAGGATAATTCATATGCTTCCTACTGTGCTGTATGGTTGACTTGGTCCCAATTTCGATCTTCACCAGATCTTGACAACTGGTTATCCAATGCTGTATCTATGCCCCCTGTGTAATGCCTCAGTACTACTTTTGTATATCTTTTTCAGTTGAAGATTGGATTGGCTTTTTTTTATTTCTTTAATTAAATTTTTAAAGGGATTTTCAAGCCTAAAGTCCCTTTTACATGGGCCAATTAGCGGGCCAACGCTTTCTAGTTAATATGAGCACTCGTTCCTGATCATTGCCCTGTGAACGTTCATCGGCTTATCATATCGCTTATGTAGCAGAAAATATTATCGTTGTTGGCACACATCTCCCTATGTAAGCAGGGAAAAGTGCTGCCGACATGATAGTGATGCATGAGCATAACCCCTTTTGTGTCCGTGGACACTGAGGGCTTGTCGTTGTCTCCCTCCTAGGAGACACCAACACACGTGGTTGCACTCTACTGCTTCTAGGCTGTGCGCGTGCTCTCGTCCCTGGCCTTCAAGGGCCAGCGCGTGCAGCAACAAAACGTTCCCTGACCTATCCCCTTACAGCCTAGACTATATAAATGGTCCTGCCCTCCCACTCCTGAGCATTGTTGTTGTCTTCCCATGTTAATCTTGTAAATGGTCCCTTAGTTGTTATCCTTCTCCCAGTGTTCCCGTATCCTACTACCTGTATCCTGTAACTGTTCTTGTTCCTGAGCTGTATCTAGTGATGGAGTCGTGTTATCTGCTACGTTCTGTGTCATCTGCCACATCTGGTGTCATCTGCCACACCAAGCATCACCTGTGCCACGTGTCTGCTACTCCGAGCGTCTGCCTGAACATCCTCCTCCTCCCAGGTACTCTAACCCCAGAGACTGTTATTGACTGTAGTTTGGCCAGCTGCTACTCCGCTACGGTGGAGTGGCCTAGTGGATCCACATACCCCACAGGACTGACTCCCCCAACCATCTCGAATTCAGCTGGACAGTTCTGGTGTACTGCTCTCCTGGGCGGTGGTATGTCCCAGTGTCAACTGAATCTGCTTGCTTCCTCGGGAAGAATGGAAAGAAGAAGGGCAAATCCTGGTATGGAGAGGCACTCGGCTCAATTGACAAAAACAAATTACAAAATGTATTATAAAGGCTAACATTTACAATCTTGCATGAAATGACAAACAAACAAACAAACAGACATCACAAGCCCGGCCGGGTAGTGGGTAACATGATTCACTAGGTTTAAGAAACAATCTTACTCAATAAGACCATATGGTAAACAGTTTTTGGCCTGATATATCAGTGTGTATATCGAATAAAGCAAAATAGTTATATGTAAGTAGGATCAGAATCATGAAGTGGTAAAATTATCAGTAATATAATACCACTAACGGAAGAGGGCTGAATATAATACCATGGGCTGGAAGTGGTTACTCTCTTCCCCCCAAAATTTATTTTGTCATGGGGATAGTTAACGGGAAAATTTCAAGAAATTAAATTTATTATCTGAATTGTATATCGTTGCAATTATTTACCTTAGTTCGATCTGGGACAACTAGGGTTAGAAAGCGGCATGTCGATCCACATTATTGGCTGGTATTTCCTTGATATAGAGGATTCATGTCGAGGCCGTAATACATGCTCTGAGGAAGTCACGTAAGTGACGAAACGCGTCAGCGTCTGTGTGACGTCACACGCCGGAAATCTATGGTCTGGTCTGGAGATAACTGAAACACATGCTCTGCATGAACTTTGGACATAGCTGGAACATTTGGCGATACACTGGACTAACCTGCATACATTTCTCAGGTACTTTAACTTTGAGTCGACTTTGGAATGCGGACGACACCACACTTACGGTGTAGGAACGATACATTTTGAAAGCCGTACGTCCAAAGTACCTACAGCCACTGCACTTTACCTGTATTGGAAATTTTATCACCGCATCGCTGCAGGACACTATTATCATCTAGGAGCCTTTAACAGGTGAACATAGAGGAGGTGTGTCTGCCCTGCCGTCATTTCATTCCCGGCTCTGGGAAGGAATCGCCCTGACATGTGGCTCCTATCTGCCGGAGGAATGATATAGTTGCCTCCACTGACATGGATTCTTTGTCGGCTTCTATGCACACAATTTATGGATAAGTATATTCTTTTATACATTTATATTATGGGTTGACTCCCTGTATGTTACATCATGAAGTCCACAACTATGCCCGATTGATTGTCATGTATCTGTATAACTCTCTACGTCCATGCACAGTATTTGCTTTGTGATTACTTACTATTTAAAGAGGCTCTGTCACCACATTATAAGTGCCCTATCTCCTACATATAGGTGACAGCAGTGCTTTTTATTTTAAAAAATGATCTATTTTCACCACTTTATTGGCGATTTTTAGATTTATGCTAATGAGTTTCTTAATGCCCAAGTGGGTGTGTTTTACTTTAGACCAAGTGGGCGTTACACAGGGGAGTGTATGACGCTGATTACGCTTTGATCTGCTGTAACTACCACAGAAACCGTAACGAAGTGCAGAGATTGTGAATAGACATCCCGTGGAATGTCTATTCACTGTCTAAACACTTCAGTATCGTTAATGTGTTAGTATAAGACAGCACATAGTGAACTAAAAGGATCCCTATACGCTGACTAAATGAATGGAGAGGAGTGCATGACGCTGATTGGTCAGCGTCATACACTCCCCTGTACAACGCCCACTTGGTCTAAAGTAAAAACACGCCCACTTGGGCATTAAGAAACTCATTAGCATAAATCTAAAATCGCTAATAAAGTGGTGAAAATAAATCGTTTTTTTAAATAAAAAGCACTGTTGTCACCTACATTATAGCGCCAATCTCCTTATGTAGGATATAGGGCACTTATAATGTGGTAACAGAGCCTCTTTTTAAGCCAGTACTCCACTTCCAGCCCATGGTATTATATTCAGCCCTCTTCCGTTAGTGGTATTATATTACTGATAATTTTACCAGTTCATGATTCTGACTACTTACATATAACTATTTTGCTTTATTCGATATACACACTGATATATGAGGCCAAAAACAGTTTACCATATGGTCACTGAGCCCAGGGAACCCATGATGTTACTGTTCATATATGGACATTGTCATCAGTGGCTCCTCCAGAAGTGGAATCCCCGGAAAGAGTAATGTCTACGCTCTGGCCAGGTATTCCGCTCCAAGAGGGGACACCTGACGTTACTGTCCTTATACAGACAGTGACGTCAGGGGCTCCTCCTGATGCGGAATCCCCAGCCAGAGTGTTGCCGACGCTCTGGCTGGGGATTCCGCTCTTAGAGGGAACCCCTGATGTCACTGTCCACATATGTATAAAGCCCACACAGATGCCCCCATACAGTATACTTCCCACACACATGCCCCTATACAGTATAATGCCCACAAAGATGCCCCCATGCAGTATAATGGAGAATCAAATCCCCCCTTACAGCATAATGTCCCTATAGCTGCACCCATACAGCATAACGCCCCTATAGCTGCCCCCATACAGCATAATGCCTCCATGGCTTCCCCCATAGTTGCCACATACAGTATAATGCCCCATAGTTGCCCCATACAGCTTAATGCCCCAAAAGCAGCCCCATACAGCTTAATGCCCCAATACAGTATAGTGCCCTATAGCTGCCCCCATACAGTAGAATGCCCCCACAGCTGCCCCATACAGTATAATGCCCTTATAGCTACCCCCATAGATTATAATGCCCCCATAGCTGCCCCATACAGTATAATGCCACCTTAGATGCCCCATACAGTATAACGCCCCCTTAGATGCCCCTAGTGCCAGTGCCTACATAGATAGTGCCACAGTGCCCATGTAGATAGCTCCAGTATCCCTGTAGATAGTGCCCCTACATAGTGCCACACCCCTTTGAAGATAGCACCACCATCCCTATAGATAGCGCTACCACCTCCGCCCTGTAAACGAAACAGAAAGAAGAGGCAAGCAAAGGCTGCATGGAGCAGCTGAAACGTTGCTATCTTTTTGCTCTGATGGGTGAATAAATACGTTTTCCAATTTGATACGAACTTTGGAGTGCTGCCTCTTCTTTCTGTTTCGTTTACATTCAGGGATTTACAAGTCGGATCCCTGGAGGCTTGCACCCTGATACTCTAGAGGTTTGTATTCTGCTGTGCTGCCCATACCCTTTTTGGACCTCCGCCCTGTAGATTGCGCCATTGGGACTCCCACTAGGAGTGGAATCCCCAGCCAGAGCATAGCCATATCGGCAACGGGATTCCACTTCAGAGCAGCCACTGACGTCACTGTCCATATATGGACCGGGTACAGTACCTGCAGTTTGCAGTAGGATCATCAGCGATTCCCCTTCTCCTTAGAGACTGCAGAGAGCTGTGAACATCGTTACAGGGCTCCTACAGTTAGTTGCCCCCTAATCACTCATGTTTACATGAGTTTACATTTTTTTCCCGATTTTGTTGCGCTTTGTGCCGTGAAAATCGAGGCGGTAACGGATGTTTTTTGGCTCTGATTCCGACATGGTTTCCATGCCAAAATCATCACCAGAAAATTCTGTGTGAACTTGCCCTTAACCTTTGGAGGACAATCAGGGCTAGTCCACACGTGGCGTAAATATTGCAGATTTTCCACAACGTATTTCATTAAGGAAATTCTCCAGCACAACACAGTAGCAGAGGAGTGAATAAGAGTTCAAGAAATCTCATCCACATGCTGCGTACGTGATATGCGGAGATTTCGCACACAAATTGACCTGCGGTGCATTTTTTTTATGCCGCAGCATGTTAATTGTGGTTACGGAATCACCAGTATTTTGTTGCGGGTTTTTAAAATTGAATTCAATGTGGATATAAAACCTGCAACAGTCAAGTGTTGCGACTTTTGCGGCGGAATCGCAAAAATCACAACTTAGAAAAACCTCTGACGTTCTGCAGGCCGGCCCCCTAGGATGATGTTTCATCCCATGTTGCAGCCGCTGCAGCCAATCACAGGCTGCAGCGGTCTCCTGGGATGAGACGTATTCCAGGCGGTCAACCTGCCAACAAGCCAACTAATTCTGCAGTTTTCCGCAGCGGACATTCCTGGCGAAAAACTGCACCACAATTTGCACCAATTCCCTGCAGCCACCAAGGCAGACACGCTGTGTACCTTATACATAGTGTGTTCGCCCCGTGTGAACTTACCCAAAGGCCGGATTCACACGAGCGTGTTTGGTCTGTGATATAAGGTCCGGGACAGTAGTTCCATGGGAGGCAGGGAACCTAGCGCCATAGATAACTATGGTGCTGGGAGCCCGGCTCCCTACAGTGTGTTCGGTCCAGTAAATATGGACCGTATATCCCGGACCGAACACGCTTGTGTGAATCTGGCCTTACTGTGAGTTGAAAGTACAATATCTTTGCTCATTTATTTCCTGACATGACAAAAATGTATGTAAACATATCCTAGGGCCATATTCACACGCTGGCGATTCTTCCAGGATTTAGGTCTGGATTTCGTGCCCAATTCCAAACAGAATCCGCCAACATTCCACCAACAATGCAGTATTTTTTTTTACCTTATTCACAGCCTCAGGACAAAAGCTGAAAAACCGCGGTTTAGGGCCTGTTCACATTACGTTTTCCTTCCGTTGTGTCTTTCCGTACATTTGTTTCTGTTCGCATTACCATTGATTTCAATGGTCATTTTTTTTCTTTCAGTTGGTTTCAGTTCGCCTCCATTCCACAAAGTTTCCATTTTTTTGGATGCAAACGGAAAAAAAAAAACTGAAATCAATGGTATTGCAAACGGAAACAGATGAACAGAAAGACCAAACGGAAGGCAAACGTAATGTCAACAGACCGTTAGCTTCATTGAATTACAAAGGGGTTAATCCGCGACAGAAATAGTAGTTTAAGATGCAGATTTCTGCCAAAACTTTTCTAATAAATCCAAGGCATGTTTTGCCTATGGAAAATCCGTGCCACGTGAACACGGTCTACGGCGATGTTTATGTGTTCAAAACCCCAATATTACTGTATGTATAAAATCCAAGTGGAAATAAGGACAGGCTGCAGATTTTTAAATCCACAACATGCCTTTTATATTACAGATTTGCTGCAGAGTTCCATAGCAGATTTCACCCTTTGCATTGCACTTGCCACAAATCTGTGGCATAGTTTGTGTGTGACACATGCAGATTTTGGCAAGGATTTGTTGCGGATTTACAATATACTCACAGCAAAATCCTTTGCTCATGACGCCCTGCAGTATGCACTATTAGGGTATGTTCACACGGCATCGCAAAATACGTCTGAAAATACGGACCTGTTTTCAGGCGAAAACAGCTCCTGATGTTCAGACGTTTTTGTAGCAACTCGCGTTTTTCGCGGCGTATTTTACGGACGTTATTGGAGCTGTTTTTCAATGGAGTCCAAAAAGTCCCAAGAAGTGAATGGCAGTTCTTTTTCGCGGGCATCTTTTTATGCGCCATATTTTGACAGCGACGCGTAAAATTACACCTTGTGGGAACAGAACACCGTAAAACCCAAGCAATGGGCAGATGTTTGTAGGCGTATTAGGGGCGTTTTTTCAGTCGTAATTCGAAGCGTAAAACGCCCAAATTACATCTGAAAACAGTGAGTGTGAACATACCCTTACTGTAGTAACTCGGACCTATGTAGTTTCCAATAGGTGAAAATACAGGAACCACTGTTACTTCAGTAACTACTCCATATAATTAGGGTATGTTCACACGGTTTATTTTCGGACGTTTCTTGGGCCGTAAATGGACGAAAAAATCGGAAGCAGAACGCCTCCAAACATCTGACCATTGATTTCAATGGGAAAACTGATTTCTGTTCCGACAGGCCGTTTTTTTACGTGGCAGTTTTTCAAAACGGACGCGAAAAAGAAGTGCATGTCACTTTTTCAGCCATTTCTGGAGCCGTTTTTCATAGACTCTATAGAAAAACAGCTCCAAAAATGGCTGTAAAAAAACGCAACGAAAAAGGCAGTGAAAATCGCGGATGGCTTAAAAAATGTCTGAAAATCAGGAGCTGCTTTCCCTTGAAAACAGCTCCGTATTTTCAGACGTTTTTGAGTTTGTGTGTTCACATACCCTAAATTGTATATTTGGCTCACATAATGTCCTAAACCTGAACAGTGTCAGAACCCAGCGCTGTGCCGGAGCTGAAGAGAACTCTATGGCTGGGTTCACACGACCTATTTTCAGGCGTAAACGAGGCGTATTATGCCTCGTTTTACGCCTGAAAATAGGGCTACAATACGTCGGCAAACATCTGCCCATTCATTTGAATGGGTTTGCCGACGTACTGTGCAGACGACCTGTAATTTACGTAAATTGACTGCCTCGGCAAAGAAGTGCAGGGCACTTCTTTGCAACGTAATTTGAGCCGTTCTTCATTGAAGTCAATGAAGAGCAGCTCAAGATTTACGAGCGTCACAGACGCCTCGCATAATACGAGGAGGAGCATTTACGTGTGAAACGAGGCAGCTGTTTTCTCCTGAAAACAGTCTGTCATTTCAGCCGTAAAAGCCTCTCATCGTGTGCACATACCCTTAAGAAGCGAGGAGGGTAAGTTTATGCATTCTGTCTGCTGAGCCACTGTATCTAAGCCTCTTGTGTGATATGGTCTACTCAGCCACTGTATCTAAGCCTCTAGTAACTCGTGTAATACTGTCTACTGAGCTGCTGTATTTAAGCCACTTGTGGGATGCTGTATCTGAGGGCGGATTTACACGAACGTGTAATACGTCCGTGCAACGCGCAAGTTTTTCACGCGCGTCGCACGGACCTATGCTAGTCTATGGGGCAGTGCAGACTGTCCGTGATTTTTGCGCAGCGTGAGTCCGCTGCGTAAAATACACGACAGGTCCTATATTTCTGCGTTTTTCACGCATCACGCACCCATTGAATTCAATGGGCGCTTGAAAATCACGCGCACCACACGGAAGCACTTCTGTGGGACGCTTGTGATTCGCGCAACAGCAGTAAAAGAATGAATGTAAACAGAGAAGTACCACGTGCTTTTCTGTTTACAAACATCCAAACAGAGTGTCATAATGATGGCGGCTGCGTGAAAAGCACGTAGCCGCGCACCATATGAACATGACACACGGAGCTGTTAAGTGCCTCTTGCGCACGCAAAACGCAGCGTTTTTTTGCGTGTGCGCAAAACGCACACGCTCGTGTAAACCCGCCCTGAGCCTGTCGTGTAACACTGTCTACTGAGCCACTGTATCTAAGCCTCTCGTAGGATACGGTCTACTGAGCCACTGTATCTAAGCTTGTGGGATACTCTCTACTGAGCCACTGTATCTAAGCCACTCATGGAATAATGTCTGTTGAGCCGCTGTATCTAATCCTATCATGTGATGTTGTCTGCTGAGTCGCTGTATCTCATGTGTGATACTGTATGCGGAGCTGCTGTATCTATTTCTATCATTTTCTTTATACCGCCTCCAGAGCCGCTGTACCTAATCCTATCCCGTGGCATAGCCATTTATTTTTTGGGGGGGCCAAAACATATGTCTTGGGGCTTATGCCTCTAAACTCTTAAGACCCTATCGATGTCTCTAGCTGCTAGTGCTACATTGATAGGTCACATAAGAGACCCAGAGATGTAGCATAAGATAACGGGCGGGCCTCTGCCTATGAGCCTTTACACCGCATTCCAAATTATTATGCAAATGTTATTTTTCGCTGATTTTCCTAAATAGTCGATGCAAATGACTTCAAGCCATCAACCATTGGAGTATAATGCGAATTTTATTGAACAAATCTCCTAATGATAACAGATTTTTTTTAGAAGTAAAAAACTCAAAATGTACAAATTATTATGCACAACAGAGATCAAAACATTGTAAAGGTTGTAAAGAGAACTAAAATGGTAATTTGTTGAATTTGCAGCATCATGAGGTCATATTTACAGAAATTAAAAGCTCTTTCAATCAAAAAAAACTTAACAGGCCAAGTTACATGTTAACATAGGACCCCTTCTTTGATATCGCCTTCACAATTCTTGCATCCATTGAATTTGTGAGTATTTGGACAGTTTCTGCTTGAATATCTTTGCAGGATGTCAGAATAGCCTCCCAGAGCTTCAGTTTTGATGTGAACTGCCTCCCACCCTCATAGATATTTTGCTTGAGGATGCTCCGAAAGTTCTCAATAGGGTTGAGGTTAGGGGAACATGGGGGCCACACCATGAGTTTCTCTCCTTTTATGCACATAGCAGCCAATGACACAGAGGTATTCTTTGCAGCATGAGATGGTGCATTGTCATGCTTGAAGATAATTTTGCTACGGAAGGCATGGTTCTTCTTTTTGTACCACGGAAGAAAGTGGTCAATCATAAACTCTACGTACTTTGCAGAGGTAATTTTCACACCGTCGGGGACCCTAAAGGGGACTACCAGCTCTCTCCCCATGATTCCAGCCCAAAACATGACTCTGCCACCTCCTTGCTGACGTCGCAGCCTTGTTGGGACATGGTGGCCATTCACCAACCATCCACTACTCCATCCATCTGGACCATCCAGGGTTGCACGGCACTCATCAGTAAACAAGACGGTTTGAAAATTAGTCTTCATGTATTTCTGAGCCCACTGCAACCATTTCTGCTTGTGAGCATTGTTTAGGGGTGGCCGAATAATAGCTTTATGCACACTTGCAAACCTCTGGAGAATCCTACACCTTGAGGTTCGCGGGACTCCAGAGGCACCAGCGGCTTCAAATACCTGTTTGCTGCTTTGCAATGGCATTTTAGCAGCTCTCCTAATCCTATTAATTTGACTGGCAGAAACCTTCCTCATTATGCCTTTATCTGAACGAACCCGTCTGTGCTCTGAATCAGCCACAAATATTTTCACAGTACGATGATCACGCTTAAGTTTTCTTGAAATATCCAATATTTTCATACCTTGTCCAAGGTATTGCACTATTTCACGCTTTTCGGCAGCAGAGAGATCCTTTTTCTTTCCCATATTGCTTGAAACCTGTGGCCTGCTTAATAATGTGGAACGTCCTTCTTAAGTAGTTTTCCTTTGATTGGGCACACCTGGCAAACTAATTATCACAGGTGTCTGAGATTGATTACAATGATCCAAAGAGCCCTAATACACAATACCATCCATGAGTTTAATTGAAAAACTAATAATTAAATGTTTATGACACTTAAATCCAATGTGCATAATAATTTGGAACATGGTGTAGCTACGCTTCGATCGATAGATAGATAGATAGATAGATAGATAGATAGATAGATAGATAGATAGATAGATAGATAGATAGATCCTTAGGCTGAGGCTACACGACGACTTTGGCTGCGACACTGGTCACATGCACAGAGATCGCTTTGGAAAATTAGCTCTCCAGAAGCCAGTTTGCACACCATTCATTGTAAGCTGCGCCTTGCGCCCAGCGTGTATGAAATGCCAACATATTTGGTATCGTTGAAGTCGGCAGAAGTTGCCGAATATATATTCAGGTGTGTTTACATATTTACTTTTTTTTTTTAAATTGATTTCCCTTTTTTCCTTTTACATTTTTTAAAAAGTAAATTATATCATCTTCAGGACGCAGATACAGTTGAACCCAACGGTAGAGCAGGAGACCGTAAGATACCTGCTCTACCAATCACTGTGTAGTGCTGGACACGAGGCAGTGACGTCATCGCGTCTGTCTGCTCCGAGCTGCAGAGACCAGAGGAGCAGAAGGATCTCCTCCACACGTCGTTGGAAAGGGGTAAGGTGAGTATGTATAGTATTATTTTTATCTGGCACTATTGGAGGCAGCTGTGGGGGCATTATACAGTGTGGGGGGCAGCTATGGGGGCATTATACTGCATGGAAGTCAGTTATGCGGGCATTGTACTGTGGGGAGGGCAGTTTTGAGGCCATTATACTGTGTGGAAGTCAGTTATGAGGGCATTATACTGTGTGGAGCGCAGTTATGGGGGCATTATACTTTGTGGAGGACAGTTATGGGGGGCATTATACTGTGTGGAGGGCTGGTTTGGGGGTATTATACGGTCTGGAGGCAGCTATGGGGGCATACTGTGGGGAGGGCAGTTATAGGGGCATTATACTGTGGGGAGGGCAGTTATGGGGGCATTATACTGTGCGAAGGGCAGTTATGGGGGGGCATTATACTGTTGGGAAGGGCAGTTATGGGGGTATTATACTTTGGAGGACAGTTATGGGGGCATAATACTCTGTGGAGGGCAGGATTGGGGAGCATTATACTGTGGGGAGGGCAGGATTGGGGGGCATTATGCAGTGCGAAGGACAGTTATGGGAGCCTTATACTGTGGGAGGGCAGTTATGGGGGCATGATACGGTGTGGAGGGCAGGTTTGGGGAGCATTAAACTGTGTGGAGGGCAGGTTTGGGGAGCATTATACTGTGTGGAGTGCAGGTTTGGGGGGCATTATACTCTGTGGGGCAACTATATGGGCATTATACTGTGTGAGGAGCACTATAGGGCCAATATACTGTGTGGGGGCAGTGTCAGGGGGTATATTATATTCAGCAGTATACAGCAGGCTCGGGATAAATATTAATTCAATGGTGTAGCATGCAAATAGGGGGCATGGCCTAAATAATCGTTCAATAATCGTAATCGAGGTTATATGTTCAATTAATCGTGATTTTGATTTAGGTCATAATCGCCCAGCCCTACTAAAAATGACAATATAACTCATGTGAATGGGGTTCACCTTTTTTGAAGGATGGAATAGCATAGTAGACTATTATATTCCATCCTGAGGGATCCGGCCCAAAAATTTGTATACCGCTCCTGACAACACTATATGGACAGTAATCTCAGGAGATTCCCAATACTGGAGGCCCCAGGCAGAGCAGGGCAATTACTCTACCCTTGGACTTTGGCCCTGGGAAAACTCCTGACATTACTGTCCAAATATGGACATCAGGAACAGAGCCGGAGTACCTGGGCAGAGCACTAGTAGAAGCTCTGCCCGGCGATGTATCTCACTGTATGCCATACAGTGGGATACGTTTTGGCTGAATTTAACAAAACCGCTCCATTAACGGTTATAAAAACCAGGGCATTAATCGGTCATGTGCCCGACCCGTGGTTTCGTTAACTGATCTTGGTACAGATGTCAATTTCAGTGAATGCGCATAATGTACAAACATGAGTGCACCACTTTCTGTTGCCCAACCCTTGGTAATGAAGGAGAGCCCAGACTCCTTGGCTGTATGGAGCCCAGAAATTCCTGATGGCGGCCCTGCCTAAAGACAGCAATTTATCGCTCACTACAAAACAAAAGCCATGTCTGTGGGAGTGATGTGTGTGTTGATGCAATCATGGCCAAAATATATTAGACTGAAGTTTTAGATGGCTGGTCAGCTGACACCAACTCAGGAAACTTATCCAAATGCAAATACTTCAGTTATATCGATATATCGGAGAGAAGTAAGTCACACGAGACAATGCTTGCATACACAAAATTACTTCTCTGAGCCTTATCTACAAAGCAATTACAATAATATCTTTTGGAAAAGGGAGTAGGCTTGATTTCAGCAAATCGTTTAAAATGTGACATTGACTCTGATTTAGCCAAAAGCATACGCTGAGGAGATGTACATCCAGAACCAATCACAGGCATAAAAGACTTTTTAAATACTGACTCCAGCATTGCAGTAAACAAACTGCATTCCCAGAGCAGTAGCAGACTCCTTTCTCATAATAAAACGTGTAAATATTTATCTATATTCTCCATAACAAGAAAGGCCCTGTTTCCAGATTTTGATCTGCCTGCACGCTGTTTGCCGCGTTTTTCACTGCGTTTTTCGCTCACACCCATTGAGCGCCACGGGAAAAAACACAGCGAAATACGTTTTCTCTATCTCATACGCCAGTGTCGCTGCTTTTTCCCGCGATTGTTTTTTTTCCGCTCGCGGGAACAAAAACACCTCCGCCTCCTATTGAGAGGCATTTTCGGACGTTTTTTGGCGCATTTTCCAACGCGGTTTCCGCGTCAAAAATCTGTGCGAACTGGGCCTAAACATGCAGCTCAGGAACAAAAACATTTAATTGTTTTAGACAATGCTGGCTATGTTAGCTTAAAGCAGGGGTGAAGATTGTTTGGTCCGCTCCGACCTCCCTCAGACCACGCTGACCCGTCATTCGCTACTTGGCTCCGTTCGCCCTACGGATGGAGCAAAGTATGGCAACGGTCTGAGCGGTCGGTGCGTGCCTGCCCAAGAGTGGACCTGTTCAGGTGACTCAGGTAAGGTGATCGGACTGGTCCACTGCCGGGCCGGCACAGTCCAGTCACCTGACCTCACGTTAGTGGTCGACTCCCGTCACAGCACGCCCAAACCTTATTCTGACCACCGCTGCCACCATGCCATTCCCTCCTTGGCTCCATCCGCCCACCCTTCTCACATTTAGGAGCAAGAGAAGGGTGGACGAAACCAAGTATGGCGGCGGTCTGAGTGAGGTCGGTGCGTGCCGGCCCAAGAGTGGACCAGTCTGGTCACCTGACCTGAGTCAGTGACGTGAGGTCAGGTTACTGGACCACTCCCAGGCTGGCACAGTCCAGTCACCTGACCACGTCAGTGACGTGAGGTCAGGTGACTGGACTGGTCCACTCCCGTCACAGCACTCCCCGACCTCACTCTGACCGCCGGTGTGTCATTCCCTCCTTGGCTCCGTCCGCCTGCCCTACTCACATTTAGAAGCAGGAGGAGAGTTCTGATCTATGTGAGGCCGGTGTGTGCTGGCCCAGGAGTGGACCAGTCCAGTCACCTGACCTGAGTCAGGTGACTCAGGTTAGGTGACTGGACTAGTCCACTCCCGAGCCGGCACGCACTGACCTCATTCACACCTCCGCATCTTCATTCACTAGTAGTGAATGACAGTAATTGGCTCCCTCTGCCCTCCTCCTGACCTAATATTTAGAAACTTAGCAGAGGCCTAAAATTTAGAAATGTAGCTGTAGTGTAGACATAGGATAGGACCTGTCCTAAAAGCATGAAGTAAGCAGAGGCGTAGCTAGGTTCTCCAGCACCCGGGGCAAAGATTCAGTTTGGCGGCCCCCCAACTTCTTTCCCGACATCTCCTTCCCCCTCGCCATGTTTGTTTTCTCTACCAATCAATGACGTGTCATTTCTTTTACACGCTTTTTTTAATGTAACTCGAGCATAAAAACATTTGTACATTTTACAAGCAATATAGTTCTATACACAACACCAGAACCAAGCTCAGTACATATATACAGCACCAGAACAAAGCTCAGTACATAAATACAACACCAGCACAAATACAGCTCAATTTAGTGCAACCCCTGCCGTATAGGTTTGCACTAATTTGTTGCCAGCTCCCAGCATGGCCCAAGCAATGGTAAGGATATGCTGGGAGATGCTGTTTCACAAAAAATAAATCATATCATAATCATACCACCCATCGTCTCGCTGCAGATCATACAGTGACTACATTACTGATTAGAGGCAGAATAAACATTTACATTAAATGACTCACCGGTGACGTCTCAGATTCTAGTTATTTTTCTCCATGCGATCCAGACCTCTATGATGACTTCTCCCGGTCACAGCCCATTTCTGCAGTTTGCCGCTCAGATGTCTTCAGCTTCCTACTTTTCCAACATTTCTATACCTATAAACAAAGATAAAGTTCTCATTATACCACACACTACGCCCCTAATTATAATAGCGTACCATACACCGTGTCCCACACACACACCCCGTGCCTGCCATAGATAGTGCCTGCCATAGAGCCCCCTGTAGATAGTACCCCCATAGAGCCCCCTGTAGATAGTGCCCCCACATAGCCCACCCCTGTATATAGTGTCCCACAAATAGCTCACCCTATAGTGCTCCACAGATAGCCCACCCCTGTATTTAGCCCCCCTGTAGATATAGCCCACACCTGTATATAGTGCTCCACATATAGTCCACCCCTGTATATAGTGCTCCACATATAGTCCACCCCTGTATATAGCCCCTGTAGATATAGGCCACCCTGTATATAGCCCCCCTTTAGATATAGCCAACCCCTGTATATAGTGCTCCACAGATAGCCCACCCCTGTATATAGCCCCCTGTAGATATAGCCCAAACCTGTATTTAGTGCTCCACATATAGTCCACCCCTGTATATAGCCCCCTGTATATATAGCCCACCCCTGTATATAGCCCCCCTTTAGATATAGCCAACCCCTGTATATAGTGCTCCACAGATAGCCCACCCCTGTATATAGCCCCCTGTAGATATAGCCCACACCTGTATTTAGTGCTCCACATATAGTCCACCCCTGTATATAGTGCTCCACATATAGTCCACCCCTGTATATAGCCCCCTGTAGATATAGCCCACCCCTGTATATAGCCCCCTTTAGATATAGCCAACCCCTGTATATAGTGCTCCACAGATAGCCCACCCCTGTATATAGCCCCCCTGTAGATATAGCCCACACCTGTATATAGTGCGCCACATATATTCCACCCCTGTATATAGTGCTCTACAGATAGCCCACCCCTGTATATAGCCCCCCCTGTAGATATAGCCCACACCTGAATATAGTGCTCCACATATAGTCCACCCCTGTATATAGCCCCTGTAGATATAGCCCACCCCTGTATATAGCCCCCTTTAGATATAGCCAACCCCTGTATATAGTGCTCCACAGATAGCCCACCCCTGTATATAGCCCCCTGTAGATATAGCCCACACCTGGATTTAGTGCTCCACATATAGTCCACCCCTGTATATAGCCCCCTGTATATATAGCCCACCCCTGTATATAGCCCCCCATTAGATATAGCCAACCCCTGTATTTAGTGCTCCACATATAGTCCACCCCTGTATATAGCCCCCTGTATATATAGCCCACCCCTGTATATAGCCCCCCTTTAGATATAGCCAACCCCTGTATATAGTGCTCCACAGTTAGCCCACCCTGGTATATAGTGTCCCACAAATAGCTCACCCTATAGTGCTCCACAGATAGCCCACCCCTGTATTTAGCCCCCCCTGTAGATATAGCCCACACCTGTATATAGTGCTCCACATATAGTCCACCCCTGTATATAGTGCTCCACATATAGTCCACCCCTGTATATAGTGCTCCACATATATTCCACCCCTGTATATAGTGCTCCACAGATAGCCCACCCCTGTATATAGCCCCCCTGTAGATATAGCCCACACCTGTATATAGTGCTCCACATATAGTCCACCCCTGTATATAGTGCTCCACAGATAGCCCATCCCTGTATATAGCCGCCCTGTAGATATAGCCCACCCCTGTATATAGTGCTCCACATATATTCCACCCCTGTATATAGTGCTCTACAGATAGCCCACCCCTGTATATAGCCCCCCCTGTAGACATAGCCCACCCCTGTATATAGTGCTCCATAGATAGCCCATCCGTGTATATAGCCCCCCTGTAGATATAGCCCACCCCTGTATATAGTGCTCCACATATAGTCCAACCCTGTATATAGTGCTCCACAGATAGCCCAACCCTGTATATAGCCCCCCTGTAGCTATAGCCCCCCCTGTATATAGTGCTCCATAGCTAGCCCACCCCTGTATATAGTTCTCAATAGACAGCCCAGCCCTGTAGATATAGCCCACCCCTGTGTATAGTGCTCCATAGATAGCCCACCCCAGTAAAGAGCCCCCCCCCCCCGTAGATAAAGCCACCCCCGTAGATAAAGGCACACACTTTTTTTATTACAATAAAATAACAACCTATTTAGACTCACCTTAATCCCGTCCGGCAGCAATGGAGACCTGCTCTCTTCTGTGCAGGTCTCCTGGGGTTGATCAAAGCATCTATGAAAGGCGCTGATTGGCTGGGCAGAATGACTTTCCCTGTCATTCAGCGCCTTTCAATGATGCAAGCGGCGCAAAGTATCGCGCAGCTTCACTCGTAGAAAGGAGCTGAATGGCCGGGCACGGAGCTTCTAATTGTACCTGTATCCTATAGATGCTGGTACAATTATAGTGCAGGAGGGGGTGGCGCTGGCACCCCCCTCTAAATTGCGCCGGGGCACATGCCCCGCCTGCCCCGCCTGCCCCCCCATATCTATGCCCCTGAAGTAAGGCAGAGGCGTAGCTAGGTTCTCCTGCACCCGGGGCAAAGATTCAGATTGGTGCCCCCCCACCCCCAACTTATTTCCCGACATCTCCTTCCCCTTGCCATGTTGCTTTCTCTACCAATTAATGAGGTGTAATTTTTTGTCAAAATTTTTTTAATGTAACTCGAGTATAAAAGCATTTCTACATTTTACAAGCGATATAGTTCTATAATGTTATTAATATAAAAATAAATTAAAAGAAAATAAATTAAAGAGGTCACGCACAGCCCCCTGTAGATTGTGCCACACACAGCCCCTCTCTTGTAGATAGCGCACACACAGCCCCCTTATAAATAGCGCCACACAGCCCCCCTTGTAGGTAGTGCCACACCCAGCCCGCTTCCCCCCTAGTAGATAGCGGCACACTCCCCCCATTGTAGATAGTGCCACACACAGCCCGCTGCCCCTTTGCAAATAGCGCCACACCCTCCCCCTTGTAAATAGTGCCACATTCCCCCCCTTTTAAATAGCGCCACACTCCCCCCCCCCCCTTGTACTTAGTGCCACACCGCTACCACTCTCCGCTCTGCCTGGTATTACTTACCGGAGGAGTCAAGGAGGTCATGCGGTGCAGGCAGCGGCGGAGTTCCTTCTGACTGGGGTTGGTGACAGCCAGGGCCGGCCATAGCTTGGATGGCTTCCTGTGCGGAACTCTCTATTAATCTCATATATGGACATGCTGGAATATATATACTGTACATACATAAAGACAGATATTTAGACATACAGGCAAATATACATACACACATCTGGAATATATACATACAGGTAAATATATAGACATACAGACACATATACGCACACACACCGGCAGATAAATACCGGCAGATAAATACACAGACAGGAACATATGCAAATACATAAAAGGCACATATATACAAGCACAAAGACACATTCACAAACAGACCCATATATACGCACACAGGCAGATGTACACAGCACAGATAATATAGTAGATGTTAAGGATCTGCCAGGCACAGCTTCGGTATCCACGCCCATAGGTAATCAGTCTGCACCTGCTTCTATGTCTGTGAGACTGACTCCTTCTTCCACCACTCAGGATGGCAGGCTTAGGAGTGGGAGAGCCTATCACAGCCTGGCCAGACGGAGCTAGCTCCCGCCCTCTCTCTATTTATACCTGCCTTTCCTGTTCCTCCTTGCTTGTGATTCTTCTCTGTTGGTTTCCTGGCCCCGCTGCAGCTTCTTGTACTACTTGTCCCTGCTTCGTATTAACCCTGGCTTACTGACTACTCTTCTGCTCTGCGTTTGGTACCTCGTACACTCCTGGTTTGACTCGGCTTGTTCACTACTCTCCTGCTCTATGTTTGGCACCTCGTACTCTCCTGGTTTGACTAGGCTCGTTTACTACTCTTGTTGCTCACGGTGTTGCCATGGGCAACTGCCCCGTTTCCCTTTGTTCTGTGTTTGCTTGTCTTGTTCTCTGTCGTGCACTTATTGAGTGTAGGGACCGTCGCTCAGTTGTACCCCGTCGCCTAGGGCGGGTCGTTGCAAGTAGGCAGGGACTGAGTGGCGGGTAGATTAGGGCTCACTTGTCTGTTTCCCTATCCCTGTCATTACTTAATCACAAGCCCATATACCTACTCTACCCTGGTCCCTCACACCACTATGGACCCCCTTGAGACCCTGGTTCAGCAAATGCAGGGTCTCTCCCTACAGGTCCAGGCCCTGGCTCAGAGGGTCAACCAGCCTGATGCTACCATGGTAGGGGACCGGAAGACTTTTCTCTCCTTTCGGGAGAGTTTTAGGCTCTATTTTCGTTTAAAGCCCCACTCCTCAGGTTCTGAGAGCCAGCGGGTGGGTATAATTAAGTCCCGGCTCCAGCAAGGGCCCCAAGAATGGGCCTTCTCCTTGGCTCCTGACGCCCCTGAACTTTCCTCCGTTGATCTTTTATTTTCTGCTCTCGGACTCATTTATGACGAGACTGACAGGACTGCCTTCACCGAGAGTCAGCTGGTGACCTTACGTCAGGGTAAGAGACCTGTTGAGGAGTATTGCTCTGACTTTAGGAAGTGGTGTGTAGCTTCTCGGTGGAATGACCCTGCATTAAGGTGCCAGTTTAGGTTGGGTCTGTCGATCGCCCTGAAAGACCTGCTAGTTAGCTATCCCTCTTCTGACTCCCTACACCAGGTTATGGCTTTAGCGGTACGACTTGACCGACGTCTCAGGGAACGACAACGTGAACGTTTTTGTGCCTTCTCCTCTGACTCCCCCATGATGCCTCCCGAGGTTCCGTTGCTTCGTTCTTTCACGGAAGACTCGGAGGTACCTATGCAACTCGGGGCCTCCGTGTCCCCCCAACAACGTAGAGAGTTCCGCAGGAAGAATGGTCTCTGCTTCTATTGTGGGGATGACAAGCATCAAGTGAACACCTGTTCTAGGCGTAAGAATAAGCAGCCGGAAAACTTCCGCGCCTAAGTGATCATCCGGGAGGTCACTTGGGCGCACAGGTTTTTCCCATAAATATGAAACGTAATAAAATCTTGCTTCCCTTTCAGGTCTCTTTTGGTGGTAGGTCTGCTACCGGCAGTGCCTTCGTGGATTCAGGGTCGTCTGCTAATATCATGTCTGTGGAATTTGCTATTTCTCTAGCTATGCCTTTGATTGATTTGCCTAAACCTGTCCCCGTAGTGGGTATCGACTCCACTCCTCTTGCTAATGGTTATTTTACACAGCATAACCCTGTTTTTGAACTCCTTGTGGGCTCCATGCATTTGGATCAGTGCTCTGTACTGTTGATGCAGGGATTATCGTCCGATTTGGTTTTAGGCCTTCCCTGGTTGCAGTTGCATAATCCCACTTTTGACTGGAATACTGGGGATCTTACCAAATGGGGTAATGAATGCTTGACGTCATGTTTTTCTGTTAATTCTATTTCTCCCCCTGAGGAGGTGAACACGCTACCTGAGTTTGTTCAGGACTTCGCTGATGTTTTCTCTAAGGAGGCCTCCGAAGTGTTACCTCCTCATAGAGAATACGATTGCGCTATCGATTTTGTAACAGGAGCTAAGCTCGCTAAGGGTAGGATATTTAATCTCTCTTGTCCCGAACGTGAAGCCATGAGAGAGTATATCCAGGAATGCCTGGCCAAGGGTTACATTCGCCCCTCTACTTCTCCGGTAGGTGCTGGCTTCTTCTTCGTAGCGAAGAAGGATGGTTGTCTTAGGCCATGCATTGACTACCGTAACTTGAATAAGGTCACTGTAAGGAACCAGTATCCCCTTCCTTTGATTCCTGATCTCTTTAATCAGGTTCAGGGGGCCCAATGGTTCTCTAAGTTTGATCTACGGGGGGCGTATAACCTTATCCGCATCAAAGAGGGGGATGAGTGGAAGACTGCGTTTAACACACCCGAAGGTCATTTCGAATATCTCGTCATGCCCTTTGGGTTGTGTAATGCTCCCGCGGTCTTCCAGAATTTCATAAATGAGATTTTAAGAGATTACCTGGGGGTATTTCTTGTAGTGTACCTTGATGACATACTTGTGTTTTCCAAGGACTGGTCCTCCCACATTGAGCATGTCAGGAAGGTGCTCCAGGTCCTTCGGGAAAACAAACTGTTTGCGAAGACCAAAAAATTTGTGTTTGGGATGCAGGAGATACCATTTTTGGGTCAAATCCTCACTCCTCATGAATTCCGCATGGACCCCGCCAAGGTCCAGGCTGTGGCGGAATGGGTCTAACCTGCCTCCCTGAAGGCGTTACAGTGCTTCTTGGGGTTCGCTAATTATTACAGGAGATTTATTGCTAACTTCTCGGTCATCGCTAAGCCTCTTACGGACCTCACTCGCAAGGGCGCTGATCTCCTCCGCTGGCCTCCTGAGGCTGTCCAGGCTTTTAAGGTCCTTAAGAAGTGCTTTATCTCGGCCCCGGTGTTGGTTCAGCCCAACCAAATGGAGCCATTTATCGTGGAGGTTGACGCGTCCGAGGTGGGAGTGGGGGCTGTCTTGTCCCAGGGTACCAGGTCCCTCACCCATCTCCGTCCCTGTGCCTACTTCTCCAGGAAGTTTTCGCCCACTGAGAGTAACTATGATATTGGCAACTGCAAACTCTTAAATGGGCATTTGAAGTGGCGCCACTTCCTGGAGGGGGGCTAGGCACCAGGTAACGATCCTTACCGACCACAAGAATCTGGTTTTCCTAGAATCGGCCCGGAGGCTAAACCCGAGACAAGCTCGATGGGCGTTATTTTTTACCAGATTAAATTTTTTGGTTACCTATAGGGCTGGGTCTAAAAATATTAAGGCTGATGCACTGTCACGTAGCTTCATGGCCAGCCCTCCTTCGGAGGAAGATCCTGCTTGTATTTTGCCTCCAGGTATAATCATTTCCTCTATTGAGTCTGATTTAGTCTCTGAAATTGCTGCTGATCAAGGTTCAGCTCCCGAGAACCTTCCTGAGAACAAGCTGTTTGTTCCCCTGCAATTCCGGCTAAGGGTACTTAGGGAAAATCATGACTCCGCACTATCTGGTCATCCAGGCATCCTGGGTACCAAGCACCTCATTGCCAGAAACTATTGGTGGCCTGGGTTGCCTAAAGACGTTAAGGCCTACGTCGCCGCTTGTGAGGTTTGTGCTAGGTCCAAGACTCCCAGGTCCCGACCAGCGGGCTTACTACGTTCTTTGCCCATTCCCCAGAGACCTTGGACCCATATCTCCATGGATTTTATCACCGATTTGCCTCCATCTCAAGGCAAGTCAGTGGTGTGGGTTGTAGTAGACCGCTTCAGTAAGATGTGCCACTTTGTGCCCCTCAAAAAACTACCCAATGCTAAGACGTTAGCTACCTTGTTTGTCAAACACATCCTGCGTCTCCATGGGTCCCTGTCAATATTGTTTCTGACAGAGGGGTACAATTTGTTTCTTTGTTTTGGAGAGCCTTCTGTAAAAAGTTGGAGATTGATCTGTCCTTCTCCTCTGCCTTCCATCCTGAAACTAATGGCCAAACCGAGAGGACTAATCAGTTTCTAGAACAATATTTAAGGTGTTTTATCTCTGACTGTCAATATGATTGGGTATCATTCATTCCCCTTGCCGAATTTTCCCTTAATAACCGGGTCAGTAACTCGTCAGGGGTCTCCCCCTTTTTCTGTAATTTTGGGTTTAAACCACGATTCTCCTCCATTTCACCTGGTAGTTCCAACAATCCCGAGGTAATGGTAGTTCATCGGGAACTGTGCACAGTCTGGGCCCAGGTTCAGAAGAACCTAGAGGCGTCCCAGAGCATACAAAAAAACTCAGGCAGATAGAAGACGTTCTGCTAACCCCTTGTTTATGGTCAGGGATCTGGTGTGGCTATCGTCTAAGAACTTGCGCCTTAAAGTCCCGTCCAAGAAGTTTGCTTGCCGGTTTATAGGGCCGTACAAGGTCATTGAAGTCCTCAATCCTGTCTCCTTCCGACTGGAGTTGCCCCCATCTTTTCGAGTACACGACGTGTTTCATGCCTCCCTCCTTAAACGCTGCTCCCCGTCCTTGGCTCCCTTGAGGAAACCTCCTGTCCCCGTTCTCACCCCTGAGGGGGTAGAATTCGAGGTGGCCAAGATTGTGGACAGCAAGATGGTCCAAGGCTCCCTCCAATACCTGGTCCATTGGAGAGGATACGGGCCTGAGGAGAGGACTTGGACTTGGGATGTTCACGCTGGGGTATTGGTCAGGAGGTTCCGCCTTCGTTTACCCAATAAACCAGGTCCATCTAGAAAGGGTCCGGTGGCCCCTCATAAAAGGGGGGGCACTGTTAAGGATCTGCCAGGCACAGCTTCGGTATCCACGCATATAGGTAATCAGTCTGCACCTGCTTCTATGTCTGTGAGACTGACTCCTTCTTCCACCACTCAGGATGGTAGGCTTAGGAGTGGGAGAGCCTATCACAGCCTGGCCAGACGGAGCTAGCTCCCGCCCTCTGTCTATTTATACCTGCCTTTCCTGTTCCTCCTTGCTTGTGATTCTTCTCTGTTGGTTTCCTGGCCCCGCTGCAGCTTCTTGTACTACTTGTCCCTGCTTCGTATTGACCCTGGCTTACTGACTACTCTTCTGCTCTGCGTTTTGGTACCTCGTACACTCCTGGTTTGACTCGGCTTGTTCACTACTCTCCTGCTCTACGTTTGGCACCTCGTACTCTCCTGGTTTGACTCGGCTCGTTTACTACTCTTGTTGCTCACGGTGTTGCCGTGGGCAACTGCCCCGTTTCCCTTTGTTTTGTTTTTCCTTGTCTTGTTGTCTGTCATGCACTTATTGAGTGTAGGGACCGTCACCCAGTTGTACCCCGTCGCCTAGGGCGGGTCGTTGCAAGTAGGCAGGGACTGAGTGGCGGGTAGATTAGGGCTCACTTGTCTGTTTCCCTATCCCTGTCATTACAGTAGATGTTACCTGCAGTCCTATGTAACACCCCAGATAACACAATGATAACTCTCTGAGTACAGATAATGTAGTAGTGTTGCCTGCAGTCCTATGTAAGACCACAGATAATGTAGATGTTACCTGCAGTCCTATGTAACGCCAAAGATAACACAGTGATAATTCTCTGAGTACAGATAATGTAGTTATGTCACCTGAAGTCCTATGTAACACCACAGATAACACAGTGATAACTCTCTGATTACAGATAATGTAATAGATGTTACCTGCACTCCTATGTAACACCACAGATAACACAGTGATAACTCTCTTATTACAGATAATGTGGTAGATGTTGCCTGCAGTCCTAGGTAACACCACAGATAACACAGCGATAACTCTGAGTACAGATAATGTTGTAATGTTACCTGCAGTCCTGTGTAACATCACAGATAACACAGTGATTATTTTGAGTACAGATAATGTAGTTGTCACCTGCAGTCCTATGTAACACCACAGGTAACACACAGTCATAACTCTCTGAGTACAGATAATGTAGTAGATGTTATCTGCAGAACTATGTAACACTACAGATAACACAGTGATAACTCTGATTACAGATAATGTAGTAGCTGTTGCCTGAAGTCCTATGTAACATCACAGATAACACAGTGATAACTCTCTGAGTACAGATAATGTAGTAGATGTAAGAGACAAACACATGCAGAGACACACACACACACACACTGTAAATTATACACATACAAAGACAGAGGCACACACTGTATACACACTACACACACATATACACACAGACACTCACCATGTCTCCTTGCCGACAGCATCACAGGTCAGGACGGGCTGTGGGCGGAGCTTCCTCTCTGCTTTTCGGCTGTGTGTAACAGCAGAGCACAGAGTAGAGGCAGAGCTGGAAGGGTGCAGCACGGGAGTGGATCTGTCCCCTGACCTGAGTCATCTGACCTCATGTCACTGACTTGAGGTCAGGTGACAGGTAAGGTGACTGGACTGGTCCACTCCCTGGCAGTCACAGACCCCAGTCAGAACGCCGTAATTTCCTGGCTCTTCCTAAAGCTGCTGCAGGTGTCTGACATACGGGGCGCCTATCAGCAGCGATCAGCTTCTCTTCGCGTCCCCCCCCTTCCCTACCACCTAGTTGCGCCCGGGGCACCCCCCCCTAGCTACGCCCCTGAGTAAGGTCAGGTGACTTAAAGGTTTTTTTTTCATCAAGGACATTTATGATATATTTACAGGATATGTCATGAATGTCAGATAGATTCAGGCCCACCTCTGGGTCCCACACCTATCTCTAGAACAGGGACCCCTAAACCCTGTTCTACTTCTCTGTGTTCCAGCTGACTCGTGTGATTTCCGACCATGAAGAAGAAACTCGTTGAGCTACGCTATTTCAGTAAGTCCCATAGAACTGAATAGTAATTACGGAGACAGTGTAACTCACATGCTACGCTGCTTCCGTAACTGCCATTCACTACTATTGGAGTTATGGAAATCGTGGAGCTCAGAGAGTTACGCGATTTTCTTTTTTATGGTCGGAAATCACACGCTTCAGCCACAACACAGAGAGGTAGAAAGGGGTTTAGGGGCCCCCGTTCTAGAAATAAGTGCGGGTTCCAGAGGTGGGATCCGCATCTATCTGACATTTATGGCATATCCTGTGGAAAACCCCTTTAAGTAAGTAAGTCGGAACAACTTACTGCTGCGAGCAGTTCTTTTCAAAACTTACCAAAGAGTCGACTACGCTTTAGACTGACCGACGCAGTAGCAACATCATCAATACCGGCTAACATCACGCGCCTCACCAAAGAGAAGCAGTTCTAGTCATCACATTAGGGGTGAGTTAATTAAATGTTTGACCAAATTATAGCAGGCTCATTTTTAGGGTTTCAATAACTATAAGCTCCAAACCAGACAGAAAACCTGTTTCAGCAATAACGTCCAAATATATCAACACTGGGAATAGAATACCTATCAAGACATATATAGACAATAAATCTAGAATGTAAATCACCAATAGTACAAATATAGCACTAGCCAATATATAAAAAAATATCTTTATTAGAATATATAATAAAAACACATGTAGACCATCACACAAAATATAAAAAACACCACATAATGAAAATGTGGTAGTGGTATGAGGGGTCACAATGCATCACATTAAATAGACATATGATAGGGCGGTATAATATATAGACAGACACTATACAAAAGACACCTCTTAAATTACCATTATATAGATACATAAACACTGAATAGGGAGTATAGGTAAAGAGGTGAAACCACGATCAAAGATCCAAAATCATGTCAAATACCAACCCATATTTTGCATGTTTGCCCCTCAATAAGACAAACCACAACCAAATACTCCGACGCACGTTTCGCCATCAGCTTTTTCAAGGGGTGATGGTCAGCGAGGAGTCTTGGGCTAAAATAGGAGGAACAGATTCATGTGTTCCAATCAGAAAGTACCCTGTGTATCACAACCAGGTGTAGTATAAACGAGTCATATTGGTTTGAAATACCTTGTGAGTAGCTCACATGTAAAAACATGCAGCGCCGCCATGATCGTGTTTTTATTATATATTCTAATAAAGATATTTTTTGATATATTGGCTAGTGCTATAATTGTACTATTGGTGATTTACAGTCTAGATTTATTGTCCATATATGTCTCATTGTTAGGGTTTGTCCACACACAACGGAATTTCTGCAGCAATTCCATTGAAAAACAAAACATTCTGCTGCGGCAAAAATGCACCATTTCCTGAGGTTTTTATGGCAAAAAATGGTGCGTATTTTGCTGCGTTTTTCACAATGTTAGGAGGTGGAAACTCGTTGAGCTAATCTCTGAGAGCGTAATCTCGTTGTAACCTGTCATCTACAGCGTGATCTCGCGAGATTACGCTTGCTCTGCTGTAACTACCACAGAAACATTAACGAAGTGTCGGGATTGTGAATAGGCATCCCGTGGAATGTCTATTCACTGTCTAAACACTTCAATATCGTTAATGTGTTAGTATAAGGCTGGATTCACACGAGCGTTGCGTTTTTGCGCGCGCAAACAACGCTGCGTTTTGCGCGCGCAAACACCATTTGACAGCTGCGTGTGTCATCCGTGTCTGATGCGCGGCTGCGTGATTTTCGCGCAGCCGCCATCATAGAGATGAGTCTAGTCGACGCCCGTCACTGTCCAAGGTGCTGAAAGAGCTAACTCTTTCAGCACCCTCGACAGTGAATGCCGTGAAAAAAAGAAAAAGTTCGTACTTACCGAGAACTTCCCGGCCGTTGCCTTGGTGACGCGTCCTTGGTGACGCGCCTCTCGACATCGGGCCCCACCTCCCTGGATGACGCGCCAGTCCATGTGACCGCTGCAGGCTGTGCTTGGCCTGTGATTGGCTGGAGCTGTCACTTGGCCTGAATTGTCATCCCGGGAGGTCAGACTGGAGGAAGACGCCGGGAGTTATCGGTAAGTCAGAACTTCGTTTGTTTTTTTACAGGTTCATGTTTATTGGGATCGGTAGTCACTGTTCATGGTGCTGAAACAGTTTAACTCTTTCTGCACCATGGACAGTGACTATCTCCTGACGTCGCGTACCGATAATTTTTTTGCCGGGTTCGGCCAAATCGAGTTCGGCCGAACCCGGTGAAGTGCGGTTCGCTTGTCCGGCTTCACTAATCGCAAAGACACTCCGTTTGGATGTTCGGAAACAGAAAAGCACGTGGTGCTTTTCGGTTTACATTCATCCTTTTGACAGCTGTTGCGCAAACACGCAGTTCGCACGGAAGTGCTTCCGTGCGACATGCGTGGTTTTCACGCACCCATTGACTTCAATGGGTGCGTGATGCGTTGAAAACGCTGAATAAACGGACATGTCGTGAGTTTTTTGCAACGGAGCAACGCTGTGCAAAAAACACTGCCATGTCTGCACGGCCCCATTGACTAATATAGCTACGGGCAACGCACGCGCGTATTTTACGTTCGTCTGAATAAACCCTAAGACAGCACATAGCGATCTAAAAGGATCCCTATGCGCTGACTAAATGAATGGAGAGAAGTGTATGACTCTGATTGGTCAGCGTCATACACTCCTCTGTACAATGCCCACTTGGTCAATAGTAAAACACGCCCAGTTGTCCATTGAGAAACTCATTAGCATAAAGTTAAAATCGCTAATAACATGGTGAAAATAAATTGTTTTTTTAAATAAAAAGCACTGCTGTCACCTACATTATAGCGCCCATCTAAGGATGTAGAAGACAGGGCACTTATAATGTGGTGACAGGGCCTCTTTAAAGAGACTCTGTCACCAGTTTATCAATTCTCTATGTCCTAAATAATCTAATCTCTGCTGCTGACAACTACAGTGTGATTTGTTAAAAAAAAAAAAAAATGTTTATTATTTGCAAAGTTATGAGCATTTTTCTAAATATGCTAATTTGGCTCGAATAGCCTCTTTATTTTCACTCTGGGCGATGTAATGTTTCCTGTATGACGCTGTCCAATCAGCAAACATCTTCTCCCCCTTCCCTGCCCAGCAACACAGCTGTTCTTATAGTACACTGCTTCCATTCCCGACGGTCTATTTAACTGGCGATATCTCCGGTTGTGTCACAGCTTGACTTAAAGGAACAGTGTCATCACAATTTTTTTTTTCATATGTTAAAGATGTTAGTGCTTTATTAAAAACGTTTATATTTATTTGTGTGTTTGTGTTTTACTTTTTCTTATTTTTACACTTTTTCTTCCCTATGGGGGCTGCCATTTTTTGTTCCATTTCTGTATGTGTCGATTAACGACACATACAGACATGGAATACGGCAGCCACAGTCCCATAGGGACTGCGAACGGCTCCCGTCCCATCCACTTCTGTGTACGCCGTCTGTGTGGGAACTGCGCATGCGCCGCTCCCACACAGTCCAATTTGAAATTGGCGCCGTCCGGCGCCATTTTCCTGTGGACCGGAAGTCGCGGCCGGACAGTAAGATTACTACTTCCGGTCGCGGCTTCCGGACTTGTGCACTTGGACCAGCGGCAGCAGACGGAGCGGACGGGCCGGAGGGAGCCGCGGCGGCAGGAGCAGGTAAGAGATTTCAATGTATGTTCGTGTTTGTGTACGTTTACTACTGTATGTAAACCTACTACACTGTGTGTTAGCTCAAAAAATGGCGACACACAGTGTAGGAGGATAGACCGTTCAAACCCCTCGTTTATCCCGGCACTAGCCAGGATAAAGGAGGGGGGGAATGCTGAGAGCTCACTAGAGCGAGGGCTTTTTACCCAATTTTGCAATGCTGCAATTTTGTGAATAGCTCCATCTAGTGACCAGCAATGGGAAATATTATAAATTAGAATCTAATTTATAATATTTCCTGACTCGTGAAAAAAATAAAAAAAATTTGAACAATGTTTAATCACCTACACACTAAATGTTTAATTAAAAAAAAAACAACATGTTTTTCTGGCAACACATTCCCTTTAAGGTATGTTTGATGCCTCTTGCTATCTATGACCTCCCACCACCCATAGCCAATAAGAGACCACAACTTGAAATTGGTGTAAAGGCCACAGCAGCCATTTATTAAATGCACAATAAAATAGCACAATCATAACATATCATAAAAACACTCCATAAATTAACATCCTGTACTATTCTTCCAACATTCTCCAGTTAAAGGATCCTTGAAGGCACTTCAGGCATTATATTTCCAAAACTCCATCCTTTCCTTGTCAGGTCTGGAACTTATTGCCCTACAGCCATACTGCACCTGACCCGAGGGCACCAACCATCTCCAAGACCTCCCTTCCTGGGGACTCTGCCAATCAGGAATGTATGCAAAACCAGCTGGGTAACCACTCCCCAGCCACTCCAATACTACCCAGGGTTAAACGCCCCGAGTTATTTTCCAACAGTCTTCTATATTGTTCTCTTTCTTCCCATTACGTGCCTTCAAAGACCCCTCCTCCTGCCGCAAATGCTACTGTGACAACCCTAAGACCCCCATGAGAACAGGAGAAAATTGGGAGGGCGGGAGGGACAAATCTTTCTCCTGTTGCCCAGCGGGAAAGAGGGCTGCCCGCATGGACTTATATACACTATACTCCTCCCACCACATATAGATACATTCGCACACCAGCCCCCCTGTATTTAACCCTCTAAATCCCTTTACACATAGCCTCGAACGTATTAGCCTAAAACCCAAACCACCTTATCATGCGCTCTCTTCATTACGGCTGCTCCACACACAGACCCCTGTAGATAGCTCCACACACAGCCCCCTTGTAGATAGCTCCACACACATCCCCCTGTAGATAGTGCCAGACACAGCCCCCCCTGTAGATAGCTCCAGATACAGCCCCCTGTAGATAGCGTCAGATACAACCCCCTGTAGATAGCTTCAGATACAGCCCCCTGTAGATAGCTCCAGACACAGCCCCCCTGTACATAGCTCCACACACAGCCCCCCTGTACATAGCGTCAGATACAGCCCCCTGTAGATAGCGTCAGACACAGCCCCATTGTAGATAGCGCCACACACAGCCCCCTGTAGATAGCTCCAGACACAGCCCCTCTGTACATAGCTCCACACACAGCCCCCCTGTACATAGTGCCAGATACAGCCCCCCTGTACATAGCGTCAGATACAGCCCCCTGTAGATAGCTCCACACAGCCCCCTGTACATAGCGCCACACACAGCCCCCTGTAGATAGCTCCACACACAGCCCCCCAGTAGATAGCTCCACACACAGTCCCCCTGTAGGTGCCACATTGCTGCTAGAGCGGAGAGCGGTAGAGGTAGGCTTTATTCACACGACAGGGTCCGAGTGTCGGCCAATAAAAACCACCGTTTTGGGCCGTTTTTCCTGCCCGTTTTACATCTGTTCCGATTCTGTTCCGGGCCGTGTTGCCGTTTTTAACGGCCGATTTTGACCCGTTTTGCATCAGTTTTTTTCCCTGTCCGTTTTAAAATCAGATGAATTTCATTTAAATTTGTTGCCACGCACAGCCCTCTGTAGATAATGCCACAGCCCCCCTGGTAGGTAATGCCACACAGCCCCCTGTAGGTAATGCCACCCAGCCCCCTGCAGGTAATGCTACCCAGCCCCCTGTAGGTAATGCCACACAGCCCCTGTAGGTTGCACCCATCCCCCCCCCTTCCAGGAGAAGTCACTGACTTCAATGTCCATATATGGACAGTGTAGTCATTGACTTCTCCTGGAGAGGAATTCCCGGCCACAGGGTCGGGGATTCCGCTTCAGAAGTGAGTGACGTCACTGCGTCCATATATGGACAGTGTAGTCACTCACTTCTCCTGTAGCGGAATCCCCGGCCACAGGGTCGGGGATTCCGCTTCAGAAGTGAGGGACGTCGCTGTGTCCATATATGAACAGTGTAGTCACTCACTTCTCCTGTAGCGGAATCCCCAATCCCCGGCCGGGGATTGGGGATTTCGACTCCTACAGGGAGCAAAAAAAGACTCTCCTCCTCTTCACATGCACTCTGCACTGTGAGGAGGAGGAGAGAGAGCTCGAGCGACGGAATATACGGCCATCACTCGGGACAAATTGCGGTGATGGCCGTGCATTACCCGACCCCATAGACTTCTATGGAAGCCGGGCGGCGATGTAAACAGCCGAAAATAGGGCATGTCCCATTTTTGACGGCCAGGTTTCCCTGGCCATCGAAAAATCGGTCGTGTGAATAGCCCCATTAGGGGTCTATTGATCCTACTGCAGCCGTGTGACAGCCGTTTTATGAACGGCCGTCACCCGGCCGGGAAACCCTGTCGTGTGGATAATGGCTTAGCCGGCCCTACTGCTGCCACTCTCTGCTCTGCTTTGACGTCACTCACCGTCAGAAGAAGGCAGGAGTCTTGCAGCGGCGTTCTCACTGGTGTCGATGCCGGCCCGGGAGTGAACCAGTCCAGTGACCTGACTGGTGAGGTCAGATGACAAGTCAGGTGACAAATCAGGTGACTGGACTGGTCTACTCTTGGGCCGGCATCGATCCCAGTGAGAACACTGCCGCAAGACTCCTTGTTTCATCTGATCGCTGCTGCTTTCATTTTTTTTGCCAAAATTCATTTGTAATACATTTTTTTCTATACCACAGAAGGTTTTACCTGAGTAATGCAACTCAATATTTATTGTCCAGATTCTGTAATTTTTAGAAATATCCCACATGTCGCCCGAGTGTGGTAATGGACTGAAACACAGGCCTCAGAAGCAAAGGAGCACCTAGTGGATTTTGGGGCCTCGTTTTTTCAGAATATATTTTAGGTACCATGTCAGGTTTGAAGAGGTCTTGTGTTGCCAAAACAGTGGAAACCCCCCCAAAAGTGACCCCATTTTACAAACTACACCCCTCAAGGAATTTAAGTAGGGGTGTAGTTAGCATTTTGACCCCACAATATTTTTTGCTAAATTTATTTGAATTAGTCTGTAAATCTACTTTTTTTTACATATGTAAAGCAATTTCTCCCGATTATAGCAATACCCCACATGTGGTAATAAACTGCTGGTTGGACCCACAGCAGGGCTCAGAAGAGAAGGAGCTCCATTTGGATTTTGGATTCCTGATTTTGCTGGAATAGTTTTCAGTGCCGTGTCACGTTTGCAATGCACTGGCGGGATCAAAACAGTGGAAACCCCCCAAAAGTGAACCCATTTTGGAAACTACACCCCTCAAGGAATTTTTATAGGGGGTAAAGTTAACATTTTGACCCCACAGTTGTTTTGCTGAATTCATTGGAATTAGTCTGTAAAAGTAAAAATCTACTTTTTTCCGGGAAAAACTTAGACATTTTTAATTTTTACAAGGAATAAAGGAGAAAAAGCACCCCAACATTTGTAAAAAATTTCTCCCGATTGCGGAAATACGCCATATGTGGTAATAAACTGCTGTTTGGACCCACAGCGGGGCTTAAAAGAGAAGGAGCGCTATTTGGCTTTTGAGCTCAACTTTAGCTGAAATGGTTTTCGGGTGCCATGTAGAAATTTCAAAGCCCCTGAGAGACCAAAACAGTGGAAACCACACAAAAGTGATCCCATTTGGGAAACTACACCACTTAAGAAATCTATCTAGGGGTATAGTAAGCATTTTGACCCCCCAGGTCTTTTGCAGAATTTATTAGAATTAGAACATCAACATTATTTCCACTAAAATGTTGAATTTTTTTCAATTTCACAAAGGATAGAGGAGGAAAAAGCACCCCAACATTTTTAAAGCAATTTCTCCCGGGTACGGCAATACCCCACATGTGGTCATAAATGTTTTTTCATTAGAAAGTAATTAACCTTTCCAGAGTGATCCATTTTTTGCGTTTTCTTTTTAGTTTTTCCCTCCCCGCTTTCCAAGAGCCATAACTTTTTTATTTTTCCATCAATAGAGTGGTGTGAGGGCGTATTTTTTGTGGAACGAGCTGTAGTTTTTATTGGTACCATTTTGTGGCACATACAACTTTTGAGCACTTTCTATTAAATTTTTTGGTAGAGCCAAGGTGACCAAAAAATAGTGATTTTGCCGGTTTAAAATCTTTATTTTTCACGGCTTTCACCGTGCGAGTTAAATAATGGTATATTGTAATAGTTTGGACTTTTAAAGTCACAGCGATACCAATTTTGTTTATTTATTTTTTATTTTCTTACATTACATTTAGAGAAAGAATGTGAAAAGTTTGTTTTTTTTTAACCTTAAATATTTTTTTTTTTTTTTCACTAATAATAATTTGCTTTTGTTTTTACACATTTTAATAGTCCCCCTAGGGGACTTGACCCAGCAATCAGTAGATAGCTGGTACAATACACTGCAATACTAATGTATTGCAGTATATTGTCATTTTTACAGGATCCTGTAACAGCGCGATCGCTGTTCCTGTCCGTTAGTCCCGGGTGTCAGCTGTAATACACAGCTGACACCCGCAGCTTATGGCGCGAACAGCCTGCTCCATACATCACCCCCCCCCCCCACACACCTAAAATTTTCTGCCGATATGCCATTTTAGTGCACTATATGTTATGCCCAGTTTGTGCCACTGAATACAAATACACAATAAAATATTAACTGGGTTCTCCCAGGTATGATGATGTCAGATCTGTGGAAGTAAGCTGGTGTTTGGGCACACTGTAGGGCTCAGAAGGGAGGGAGTGGCATTTGGCTTTTGGAGCGCAGATTTAGCTTGGTAGTAGTTCTGTTTGGGGTTTTGGCGGTATTTTAGTTTATAATGTGGGGGCATATGTAATCTGTGGGGAGTACATCAGGGCATAGTAAGAGGGTATAATAATGGGGTAAATAAATAATAATCCGTAGATATGTGGCCAGCGTCACACTGATAAATGGTGCCCAATCTTATCCGCTTTTGCAACACTCTGCACATTTTGCATCGCCGTATTCTGAGAGCCAGAACTTTTTTCTTTACTGGAGCCGTGTGAGGGCTTATTTGTTGCGGGATAATCTGTACTTTTTATTGGTACCATTTTGTGGTACATGCGATTTCTTTTGATCACTTTTTATTCCATTTTTTGGCAAGCAAGGTGACCAAAAACCATCAATTCTGACAATGGTTTTTATTATTATTATTTTACGGTGTTCACCAGGCTATAAATGAATATTTTATTCTGCGGGTCAGTACGATTACGGCAATACCTTATGTATATAGTTTTTTTTTTAAATATATATATATATATATATATATATATATATATATATATATATATAGTGAGGGTTTAGCATCAGGAGAGGTTGGTACAGCGGTTTCTTAGTAGCCAGAGACAGGGACACCGTGCATTAAAGTTCATAACAGGGCTTTGCCTGTGTTTTATTCTTGTCAAAGAAACAGCCTCTTGTACAACAAGGCAAAATACAAAATAAATCCTGCTCGTCTGAGCACTAACTAAACAAGCTATTATCTAACTATACCAAGTGCCTTCCTACCAGGCACTGGACACAAAGTAACACAGGTCTTTACTCACATAGCATACAGGCTACTCCAGCCTTAGTAGTCTCCGGTCTGAGTCAGGGGTGAGACTCACACACACTGTGTCTGCACCTTTTTATACACAGGCTGCAGGTGCAGCTAATTGAGCAGCAGCCTTGTCCTACAAACAGAGATGGACTAGGGATTGGGGAACCCGCCCTGCTCTTCCCCAATCCAACTCCAGGCCCTTTTTCCGGATTTTCCTTAAGCCGAGATTGGAAAGCTAGAGCTGTCTATTGCAAAAAATACTCATTCCCTGGAGCCTAGGATACATATGACAAGATTCTAGGGGAAATGTACCTTCCCTCAATGACTTTACCTGTCACTGTCTCACATACCCTTTTCCTCTGTTCGAGCCCGTGGGATCGGACACATTTAGCTACAAGGCAGTGTGTCCTAGACAAAGCGTCAGCATTGCCCTGCAGTTTTCCTGCTCTGTGTTCCACATTATATTTGAAGTTCTGCAAAGTAAGAAACCACCGTGTAACTCTTGAATTTCTCTCTTTAGCTTGACACATCCACGTAAGAGGAGAGTGGTCTGTAACCAACCTAAACCGACGACCCAATAAATAATCTCAGGGACTCAAGTGCCCACTTAATTGCCAAGCACTCCCGTTCAACTATGCTATAGTTTTTCTCAGCCGGGGTAAGCTTTCTGCTCAAATATGTCACAGGATGTTCCTCACCACCCACCTCTTGTGACAGAACTGCTCCGAGCCCCAGATCAGAAGCATCAGTTTGGACAACAAACTCCTTTTTGAAGTCAGGAGTAACTAAGACTGGTTGGTTACACAGGGCCAGTTTCAACTCTTGAAAGGCGCTTTCAGCCTTCATGTTCCCCTTGACCATGACAGACTTACTTCCCTTGGTAAGATCTGTCAGGGGCGCTGCTGTGCTGGCAAAGTTTGGAATGAAAATGCGGTAATAACCTACAATTCCTAGAAAAGCTCTGACCGGCTTTATTACCCCTCTCCCAATTATGTACCCCAGATACCGTGCTTCCTCCAAGCCTAAGGAACATTTCTTTGGGTTTGTTGTTAACCCCGCGCCTCTGAGGGAGTTTAGTACTGCTTGTACTTTTGGTAAGTGGCTTTCCCAGTCATCACGAAAGATTATAATGTCGTCCAGATATGCCGAAACATACCGACGATGGGGTTTGAGGACTATGTCCATTAACCTTTGAAAGGTCGCTGGAGCCCCATGTAGCCCAAATGGTAAACAAATATATTGAAACAGACCATCCGGGGTGATGAACGCAGTTTTCTCTTTGGCGCCCTCCGTGAGGGGTACTTGCCAATAGCCTTTGGTTAAATCAAGTGTTGAAAAATACCTTGAATGGCCCAGTCTCTCTATTAACTCGTCAACTCTTGGCATTGGGTATGCGTCAAACTTTGACATCTCATTTAACTTGCGAAAGTCGTTACAGAAACGTAATGACCCATCTGGTTTAGGAATCAATACAATGGGACTTGACCATTCACTTTTTGACTCTTCAATAATCCCAAGGTCTAGCATTTTCTTGACCTCCTCAGATATGGCTTGTCTACGAGCTTCAGGGACTCTGTAGGGTTTCAAGTGGACCCGAACCTGAGGCTCGGTCACAATGTCATGTTTTATTAGACTAGTCTGTCCTGGCAGTTCTGAAAACACGTCTGTGTTTCTCTGCACAAACTCTTTTGTCTCCTGTTTCTGTGGCTTTGCGAGGGATTCTGACACATACTCATCTGGGTTAAGACTATAGGGGGTACTTACTGCCACGAGGGTCTCTCTTTCTTTCCATGGCTTAATTAAGTTTACATGGTATAACTGCACTGTCTTCCTTTTACCTGGTTGGTAAACTTTATAATTTACATCCCCCACCTTTTCAATTATATCATACGGCCCTTGCCATCTAGCAAGAAATTTGCTTTCTACGGTTGGCACTAAGACCAACACTCGATCACCAGAGTTAAAATTTCTAACTTTAGCAGTTCGGTTATACACCCTGCTCTGAGCATCCTGAGCTTGCTCCAAGTGTTCCTTAACTATCGGCATGACCGCAGCGATTCGGTCTTGCATCAACGTGACATGCTCAATTACACTCCTATAAGGTGTGGACTCTTGCTCCCAGGTTTCCTTGGCTATGTCCAGGAGACCACAGGGTTGTCTGCCGTATACAAGTTCAAAAGGAGAAAACCTGTGGATGATTGAGGAACTTCACGCACAGCGAACATCAAATAGGGCAGAAGACAGTCCCAATCCTTCCCATCCTTACTAACCACCTTCCTCAACATGCCTTTTAATGTCTTATTGAATCTTTCGACAAGACCATCAGTTTGAGGGTGATATATAGAGGTACGAAGGAGTTTAATTTTCAGCAGTTTACATAATTCCTTGGTGATTTTGGACATAAAGGGAGTTCCCTGATCGGTAAGGATTTCCTTAGGTAAACCAGTACGGGAAAACATGTAAAACAACTCTCTTGCAATGGCTTTTGAAGAGGAATTTTGCAAAGGGACTGCCTCAGGGTAGCATGTGGCATAGTCCAACACCACTAGGATATATTGATGTCCTCTAGAGGATTTGACTAAAGGGCCGACCAGATCCATGGCAATTCTTTCAAAAGGGATCCCAATGATAGGCAAAGGCACCAGCGGACTCCTAAAATATGGCATAGGAGCCGTTATCTGACACTCCGGGCAGGACTCACAATACTTCTGAACTTCCGTGTATACTCCCGGCCAGAAGAATCGTTGTAAGATACGCTCTCTGGTATTTTCGCAACCTAGATGTCCACCCAGCACGTGTTTATGAGCCAGGTCCAACACCGTTCTACGATACGGTTGGGGTATCACCAGCTGTTCAACAACCTCCCCACGTACGTTATCTATCCGATACAGAAAATCCTGGTTAACCGCCATGTGTGGAAACACCTTATCAGCCCCTGGATGTTGAGGCACTCCATTTAATACCTTAGTATTTTCCCTGGCTTTTACCAATGTGGGATCGCTAAGTTGAGCAGTCCCAAAATTGTTACGTGATACATTTAACTCTGGTATCTCAGAAATTTCCTCCTGCTCATCTGTTTCACCAGCAAAAATAGCCAGAGGAAATTTATCAGGCTCAGTGGTCAACCCTACTGCTGGCACCTCAGCATCCTCGTTAAAGGGTTCTGGGCTAATCACAGTGCACACATTAATACCATCATTAACATTTACAGTGGAGGTTACATCTTTCTTCCTCCACAAGTCTCAGAACACTGGGAAGTCTCTCCCCAGTATCACACTGTGCATCAGGGACTTGACCACACCCACTTCATGGTAAGCGGTTCCACAGGAAGTCTCTAGAGTGACCAAAGCGGTGGGGTATTCTTTAGTGTCCCCATGAATGCACAGGACCCCTATACTATGCCCTCTGAATGTTCCAGGGTCTATCAGGCTGGCATGCACCAGGGTAACCAGACTCCCAGAATCCAGCAAGGCACTCACAGTACACCCTTCCACTTTTACGACACACATTTGTTGCTCAGTCTCGTAAACCGTCTCAGCAGAACAAACAGGACGTGCAAACAAGGATATTCGCCTTGCTGCATCACACTCCATTGGCTCAGTAGTCAGGGGACAATTGGCAGCAATATGCCCAGGTCCATAACACCGCCAGCACTGTATGCGGCCCCGGTCCCCAACTTGAGACCCTGGTCTGGCCTTCAGTGTCTCTCTGGGATTTCTTCCCTCCGTCTGCTCCACTTCTGAGCCACCTCCCTTAAAGACATTTCTCACCCCTCTAGTAAATGGAACAGTCTTACCGGGTGCTCCGCACAATTTGCTGTTCCTGGGGTTAGAACATCCAGGCGGTACTTCTTGGAGTAGATCCTGAGTAGCTCTGTACCTTTCAATCAGGTTCACCAGCTGTTCCGCATCTGTAGGATCTCCTTGACCGACCCAACGCTGAACCTTCGGTGGTAAGGAGCGGATGTATTTGTCAAGCACCACTCTCTCCACGATCTGCGCAGGGGTTGATTCCTCTGGCTGTAGCCATTTCGTTGCAAGATGGACAAGATCATACATTTGTGATCGGGCAGGTAGGTGTTCCACAAAAGTCCAGTTGTGCTCCCGTCGAGCACGCACATTCATATTAACACCCAGACGGGCAAGGATCTCACCCTTCAGCTTGGAGTAATCCTTGGCATCCTGCTCATTGAGATCAAAGTACGCCTTTTGCGGCTCTCCGGTTAGGAAAGGTGCCACCACTGCTGCCCACTGATCTGAAGGTAACTTCTCTCGTTCTGCCACTCGCTCAAATACCATGAGATAGGCCTCAACGTCGTCGGTGGGTGTCATCTTCTGCAGAGATGTCTGTACCGCTGCACGAGTGGTTTGGCGCAAACCATGAGGCCCCCTGCTGACCTCTCCACTGAGGCCTGAATTTGGTCTTGCAAATGGCCATTAATTTGCTGCTGTTCCTTTAAGGCCAGTCTGTGGGCTTCACCCAGCAGAATATTGGTTTCAGCCTGTGCACGCATGGCTTCCTCATGCACCATTCGCTGAGTCGCGCTGGCTTCTTGCAAAGCTGTGCTTATCTTCCCCTGGTTGATATTAGCCTGAATCAGCTGTTTAAGTATTTCATCCATTTTAACAGTCTCTTTTTCTAGCCCTGTTGCCGCCTTCACCCAAGACATACACTTCCAAGCACTCTCGGGGAGAAAAAAAATTGTGTTGTTGCCCCTAGCAACGATTTTCCGCTTGGAGCAGCAAAAGTCCTTTTAAATAGGTGTATGTCTCTTTAAGACCGTGCCCGCATCAGCCACCATATGTGAGGGTTTAGCATCAGGAGAGGTTGGTACAGCGGTTTCTTAGTAGCCAGAGACAGGGACACTGTGCATTAAAGTTCATAACAGGGCTTTGCCTGTGTTTTATTCTTGTCAAAGAAACAGCCTCTTGTACAACAAGGCAAAATACAAAATAAATCCTGCTCATCTGAGCACTAACTAAACAAGCTATTATCTAACTATACCAAGTGCCTTCCTACCAGGCACTGGACACAAAGTAACACAGGTCTTTACTCACATAGCATACAGGCTACTCCAGCCTTAGTAGTCTCCGGTCTGAGTCAGGGGTGAGACTCACACACACTGTGTCTGCACCTTTTTATACACAGGCTGCAGGTGCAGCTAATTGAGCAGCAGCCTTGTCCTACAAACAGAGATGGACTAGGGATTGGGGAACCCGCCCTGCTCTTCCCCAATCCAACTCCAGGCCCTTTTTCCGGATTTTCCTTAAGCCGAGATTGGAAAGCTAGAGCTTTCTATTGCAAAAAAATACTCATTCCCTGGAGCCTAGGATACATATGACAGGATTCTAGGGGAAATGTACCTTCCCTCAATGAGTTTACCTGTCACTGTCTCACAATATATATATAAATATATATATATATATAGTAGCGTTTGCGCAATAAAATCACTTATTTATAAAATAATTTTTTTTTGTGTCACAATATTCTGAGTGTCATAACTTTTTTATTCTTCAGTCACAAAAGCTGTGTAATGGCTTGTTTTTTGCGGGACGGGTTGTAGATTTTATTGGTACCATTTTGGGGTACACGCGACATTTTGATTACTTTTTATTGTATATTTTGGGAGGAGTGGTGACCAAAAAATAGTGATTCTAGCATTGGTTTTTTTTCTTATTTTTTTTTGCGGTGTCTACCGTGCTTGAAAAATAATATTACAGTTTTATAGTTTGGGTCGTTACGAATGCGGTCATACCAAATATGTGTACTTTTTTTAACGTTTACATTTTTTTCCTATAAAAAAAAAAAATGACTTATTATAGGAAAAAAAAGCAGTGTTTGTTTATGTAACTTATAACTTTTATTTTTACACTTTTTTTTAAAACATTATTATCTTTTTTTTACTTTTTTTACTTGTCCCACTAGGGGACATTTAGACTTGCAGCTCTGATCGCTGCTAGAACACATTACACTACCTACGTAGTCTAATGTGTTCTGTCATTGTGACGTGACAGTCAGTCACGCGCCATCTTGAAGATTCGGATCAGGTACGGGGGGGTTGATCGGGGGTGTAATAGGGGGGTGCTGGCCCTTATTTAGACCATTTCTCACTTTTCTCACAGAATATATTCTGTGAGAGAAGTAAGAGAACGAACAGCCGCTGTTTTTACAGCGATTGCCGTTATTCGTTGAATAACGGCGATCACATGACCCGGGACCGGACAAAACAGTCCTCGGTCTGTGCTCCAAGGCCTCTCTACCTCCGTAGCTGAGTCTACAGAGTTTAAGCGCCTCCAGGGGGCGCTATCTTATGCCAAAGCGCCACCGTGAAAAGGCAGCGCTCTGGCATAAGTACCCTTAGTGGCCGCCGTGAAAACACGTATAGGCGGGTTAATGATATTATTCATAAACAAGACACGTGTGTACAGACATGTATACTTGATGCATAATGGAGATCCCAAATCAATGAGATTCATTGGTATTCAAACTGTTCCTCAACAATGCAGGGGAGGTGAATGGAACAAAAGGATCTTACAGATTGAAAGTCGGTGGATCCATAAAATTAAATCAGTTAACCCGGCTGGGTTGAACGAACATCTACATGGGTTGCTTCATTCAATCAATTGTGAAATTTGTGGGTATGTGTCTCATAATATATCCCCCCTCTTAGGGTATGTTCACACGGCTTAACAGAAAACGTCTGAAAATACGAAGCTGTTTTCAGGCGAAAACAGCTCCTGAATTTCAGACTTTTTGCAAGTACTCGCATTTTTCGCGGAGTCCATTACGGAGGTAATTGGAGCTGTTTTTCAGTGGAGTCAATGAAAAACGGCTCCAAAAACGTCCAAAGAAGTGACATGCACTTCTTTGAAGCTAAAATTACACCTCGTCTGAACAGAACATCGTAAAACAAATTGCAAGCAATGGGCAGATGTTTGCAGGCGTAATGGAGCCGTGTTTTCAGGCGTAATTCGAGACGTAAAATACCCGACACGTCTGAAAATAGGCCGTGTGAACATACCCTCATAGTGTCCTTAGTCTCTGTGACATAGCGTATTTTAGATTTACGGTGCACTGAGAGATAGGGCACTCGTTTACCTCTTCATTTCAATATTAACTTGCATTCGTCACATGTTACAGGGGCTGTGTTAAGTTAATCTGAAATAGAAACCAACAGACACATCTTGGGCTTTGGAGCGTATGTGCTCCTATTCTAGATCTGACAGCCTGCTTGATATTTACTCTAGCTGGGAACGCGCTGTTAGCTTCCTATGGCGACGCTACGTCCCCATCTTTGTCCCACCCCCTGTCTAAGTGAGCAGAATGACATCAAGCTACAAGCCAAGCCTGCTTTGCTTCTTTGCGGTCAAGGGAGGAATGTGGACAGGATGTGGGCGTGATTGAGGGTATTTAACAGCAGCAATGCTGTTACATAGTGGCAACTGCCAATTGTGATTGCATCCCGTCACTATACCAGTTTGCTTCCTGATGAGCCAATGAATATACTGGTGAAACAAGTTGAGGCTAGGTTTCATAAAGGGAATTGTACTTCATTAGGACTTACGGGGGTTTTACACTGGACGATTATCGGGCAGACCAGCGTTGATGATAATTGCAGAGTGCAAACAGGGGAACGATCAGTAGATTATCGTTTTCGTCAGCACATCTCCCTGTGTAAACAGAGACGCGCTACCGACATGATAATAATGTATGAGGACGAGCGATCGGAGTAAAGACCGCTCCCCCCATCCATAGCTCCGTGTGACAGGAGCAAACGAGCGCCATTCATCAATGTTTTGCTCGCTGCACCGGCCCCTTATCGGCCAGTGTAAAAGGGCCTTTAGACTCTAAACCTACCAGGGGTCGCTCTTTTTAAAGCGCGTGAAAAGCCTCTGGTTTGGTTAGCTTCAGAGACATTACTTCTGCAGGCTTCAATGGATTCCTACAGCCCAAAATCTTAAGGGTTCTAAATAGGAGCTATACTTACACTATGCCTGAGAGTTAACTGGACCTAAAGGCACACTTATATAAAACAGTTTCCTAAAAGTGTTGCATTTGAGTACTAACAGGTTCTAATCACCCAACATAATTTTCGTAAAAACACCATTATCCGTGTGTTTTTCTCATTGTCATTGTTTTGTTAAATTTTACTTACAATACCGTTCAAAAGTTTGGGGTCACCCAGACAATTTTGTGTTTTCCATGAAAACTCACACTTCTATTTATCAAATGAGTTGCAAAATGACTAGAAAATATAGTCAAGACATTGACAAGGTTAGAAATAATGATTTTTATTTGAAATAATTTTCTCCTTCAAACTTTGCTTTCGTCAAAGAATGCTCCATTTGCAGCAATTACAGCATTGCAGACCTTTGGCATTCTAGCTGTTAATTTGCTGATGTAATCGGGAGAAATTTCACCCCATGCTTCCAGAAGCCCCTCCCACAAGTTGGATTGGCTTGATGGGCACGTCTTGCGTACCATACGGTCAAGCTGCTCCCACAACAACTCTATGGGGTTGAGATCTGGTGACTGCGCTGGCCACTCCATTAAAGATAGAATACCAGCTTCCTGCTTCTTCCCTAAATAGTTCTTGCATAATTTGGAGGTGTGCTGTGGGTCATTGTCCTGTTGTAGGATGAAATTGGCTCCAATCAAGCGCTGTCCACAGGGTCTGGCATGGCATTGCAAAATGGAGTGATAGCCTTCCTTATTCAAAATCCCTTTTACCTTGTACAAATCTCCCACTTTACCAGCACATAAGCAACCTCAGACCATCACATTACCTCCACCATGCTTGACAGATGGCGTCGGGCACTCTTCCAGCATCTTTTCAGTTGTTCTGTGTCTCACAAATGTTCTTCTGTGTGATCCAAACACCTTTTTTCCAATCTTCCTCTGTCCAATGTCTGTGTGCTTTTGCCCATATTAATCTTTTCCTTTTATTAGCCAGTCTGAGATATGGCTTTTTCTTTGCCACTCTGCCCTGAAGGCCAGCATCCCGGAGTCGCCTCTTCACTGTAGACATTGACACTGGCGTTTTGCGGGTACTATTTAATGAAGCTGCCAGTTGAGGACCTGTGAGGCGTCTATTTCTCAAACTAGAGACTCTAATGTACTTGTCTTGTTGCTCAGTTGTGCAGCGGGGCCTCCCACTTCTCTTTCTACTCTGGTTAGAGCCTGTTTGTGCTGTTCCCTGAAGGGAGTAGTACACACTGTTGTAGGAAATCTTCAGTTTCTTGGCAATTTCTCGCATGGAATAGCCTTCATTTCTAAGAACAAGAATAGACTGTCGAGTTTCACATGAAAGCTCTCTTTTTCTAGCCATTTGGAGAGTTTAATCGAACCCACAAATGTAATGCTCCAGATTCTCAACTAGCTCGAAGGAAGGTCAGTTTTATAGCTCCTCTAAACAGCAAAACTGTTTACAGCGGTGCTAACATAATTGCACAAGGGTTTTCAAGAGTTTTCGAATCATCCATTAGCCTTCTAACACAGTTAGCAAACACAATGTACCATTAGAACACTGGAGTGATGGTTGCTGGAAATGGGCCTCTATACACCTATGTAGATATTGCATTAAAAACCAGACGTTTGCAGCTAGAATAGTCATTTAGCACATTAACAATGTATAGAGTGTATTTCTGATTAATTTAATGTTATCTTCATTGAAAAAAAACCTGTGCTTTTCTTTAAGGAAATTTCTAAGTGACCCTAAACTTTTGATCAGTAGTGTATATAAACATTAAAAGTTATATTTTAATAGGGGTTCCACCATGCCACTAGTATACAAAGTTCTGGTGTGGCGTTTCATCCCATGTGAATGCTGCAGCCAATTTCAGGAGGTTGGGCTGCACATAGAACAGATGGACCCGCACCATTTTTTTTTTGGGGGGGGGGGGGGTTTCAGCTGTTTTCCGGTGCTTTGATTCAGACCAAAAATGTGCACCACAATTTGGTGTTTTTTTTCATCTGGAATTCCCTGCAGGTTCTAGGTCAGATACGCTGTGTACTTTTATGCAGCATATCCGACCTTTGTTCACATAACATTAACCCCTTCAGGACTGAGCCTGTTTTTGCAAAGACTATCTTTTTCAAATCTGACGTGTGTCACTTTATGTGGTAATAACTTGGGAATGCTTTTATGTATCCAAACGATTCTGAGATTGTTTTCTCGTGACATATTGTACTTTATGTTAGTGTAAAAATTTGGTCACTAAATTCAATATTTATTTGTGAAAAACACCAAAATGTTGACAAAATTAGCAAAAATTAGCGCTTTTCTAAATTTAAATGTAACTGCTAGTAATACCACACAAAATAGTTACTAAATAGTTACTATTTCACATTTCCCATATGTCTGCTTTATGTTTGCATAATTTTTTTTGACCGTTCATTTTTTTTTCTAGGACGTTACAAGGCTTACACATGCAGCGAGTGTCCGTTGCGTGAAACTCACTGCATGTCCTATATTTGTGTATTTCACGGACCTAGTCGCCCATTGAAGTCAATGGGCGCGTGAAAACCGCGGACAGCACACGGACGACATCCGTGTTTCACGCATCAATTACACTGAAAAAAAGTGCTTGCAAGTGCCTGAAAAACACAAGCCACACGCAAAGCACACTGATGCAAAAACGCAATGCACACGGACAGATCTTCGTGCGTTTTTTTACGCACGTGAATGTGACACGCTCATGTGAATGTAGCTTTAGATACAGGGCAGTAAGTATCCTTGTACTAACACTCAGGGGCAAATTTGGCATTTCTGGGGCCCCAAGCAAAGTTATGTCTCTGGGCTCTAATCAAAGACACCTGTAGAGAGTTCCCCACACAATGCCCCCTGTATATAGAGTCACAATCCCCCTGTAAGGTTCCACACACAGTCCCCCTGCCATACATCCCCCTTGTAGACAGTACCATGCAGTCCCCTGTAGGGGACTAGTCCCACATACCCTCCTTGTCTCAACAGACAGCATCATACATGATAGGCTTAGATACATGGCCCAGCAGACAGTATCACACATGATAGATCTAGGTACAGGGCGCCAGCAGTAAGTATCCTTGTACTAATATATGTTCCCCCCCACAAAAAAACTGTGTATGTATGTATATATATATATATATATATATATATATATATATATGAGACAGCATATCTATAGCACAACGACCTTATAGCTATGGATATGATTAGATACAGTGGCTCAGCAGTCACAGTCACACATAATAGGCTTAGATATGGGGCCCAGCTCACTGACATTGCGGCTCCAGCGCTGGACCCAAGAAAGGTAAGTATAAGAATTGCTTTGCCTTTTTATGTGTTACTAATTATTTTTGTCCATTACTAAGGCGGGGCTTAGTGTTAACCGGTGCAGAGGCTAACACTAACCCCCATTATTACACTGGTACCTGCTGCCACCAGGGGTACCCGGAAGAGCTGGGTACAATTTAGTACCCTACCATCTGTAATGACGGTCTGGCAGTGGGCTGGACGCAAGCTGGTATTAATAGGCTGGGTAAGGCCGGAAACCTTCGCCCTTCCCACCCTGGTAATGCTAGCCTGCTGCTGCTATGTTGTATCTGGCTAGTTATGAAAAATGGGGGGGGGGGGCTTTGGCCCCGGAGGCCCAGTGCTAGCGACGCCCCTGGTAAGATCTGCGGAGTACATCAGGGTATATGTAAGCTGTGTGGAGTACATCAGGGTATATGTAAGCTGTGCGGAGTACATCAGGGTATATGTAAGCTGTGCGAAGTACATCAGGGTATATGTAAACTGGGCGGAGTGCATCAGGGCATAATAGGATGATGAAATAATGGGGTGAATGAATAATGAAATTCATAATCCATGGATTGGTGTGGTACGCTTTGTACCAATCCTTTATGCACAGGCCGGGTTTCTTGGGTATTGTACAAAATATCTGCGCTCCAGTTTTGCCTAATCTTTGACTTCTTCACTAGCCCTATAAGCAGCACAAGGCTCTAAAGTTTCCTCATCTCCGCTGCATCTACGGGATCCACCTATGGGGTCTAGCAAATGATGATGAGGGGTTTTTCGTGAAAAACTACTGGACTTAAAAAAATTTGTCTGGGCCGTCAATTTTATTTTTGCATTGACGAAGCTGTGTGAGGGCTTGGTTTTTGTGGAACGAGCTGTCGTTTTTATTGGTTCCATTTTGGGATACATGCGTTTTTTTTTTTCCACTATTTATTCAATTTTTTGGGAGACAAGGAAACTAAAAATCAGCAGTTCTAGCACTGTTTTGTTCTTTTTTACAGTGTTCACGGTGCAGCATAAACAACATGTTAACTTCATTCTGTGGGACGATACGATTACAGCGATACCAAAATTTATATATTTTTTTTACGCTTTACTACTTTCCCACAATAAAAAGTCCACAAGACAGCTGTAGCTCTATAGCAAAAATTAATTAGTTGCGTTACAAAAAAATCTCCATGTAGGCCAGGCTTTATTAACATCTATTCAGGAAGAATAACCAAGGAACGTCACTACACAGCAGTCTAAGGCCCTGTTCACACGGAGTATTTTGCAGGCAGAAAAAAATTGTCTCAAAATTCCTTCAGGAATTTTGAGGCAGAATTTGAGCTGCCTGCACTTTATTGCCTCGGTTTTCACTGCATTTTTCATGCCGTTTTTCAGCTGCGGCCATTGAGCGCCGCTGGCAAAAAAAAACACTTTCTCTGCCTTACATTGAATTCAATGGGAGGTCAAAGACAAAACCGCGGGAAGAAAGAGCATGTCACTTTTTTTTTCAATTGGTTTCAGGCGTTTTCTGGCACTGATTCCGACGCGGTTTCCGCATCAATATCAGTGCCCAAAAAAACTCAGTGTGAACAGGGCCTAACAAAGATGTTCCTGAATTGTTATTTCATGGGAAATTCAAATATTTGCTATAACTGACAAGTTAGGAGAGTTGACAGCTCCTCTATAAATCCAGTGACTCACATGTGATGTCTTCTCTGATTTGTGTTGTTCTCTTTTCTTCTACATCTGGCCCAGACCACCATGATGACTTCTTCTGACCACAGCAGTGTTTGCTGCCTGGAAATCTTTGACCCCTTGCATTAACAGTCATTCGCAACCTCTGAAGAAACACAAAAAATTTCAGACCCCAGACAAGACCTCTAAATTAACCAGATCCCTTGGCAAGCACACAATGCAGCACTGCTCTCTCTTGTGGTGTTCAGCTTTGCCAAGCGCATATTGAAGTGCTGCTTTCTCCCAGTGATCCACACAGCAAGGACAGAGTTCAGTAACCACTCTGTAAAAGAATGTTATCAAAGTTGCCAGGTCTGTCTCCTATGTGCACCCCCCTCCCAAGCTGGTATTCAGTAGTCGTGGTCTCTTCTATGTGCATCCCCCCAAGTTGGTGTTCAACAGCTGTGGTCTCTCCTATGTGCACCCCCAAGCTGGTGTTCAGTAGTCGCTCTCTCTCCTGTCTGCAGGGCCCCCAAGCTGTTATTTAGTAGCCGCGGTCGCACCTGTGTGCAGTTCCACCTAGCTGGTGTTCAGTAGCCGCTGTCCCTCCTATGTGAACCGCCAAAGTCTGGTGTTCAGTAGCAAAAATAGGAAGTAGGGAGGAATCCTCCAGCTCACCTGACTCAGTGGGACGTGTCGCTGATAGCGCCCGGTATCCTCGTGTCGGTACACGGTAGGAAGCAACGAGAAATGGGTGGTTGGATCCAGCGCTGGGTGGAATATAAAATGGAAACGATTTCCAAGTTTAATAGTTCAGTTTGATAAAATCCAATAGTGTGAAGTCCTGGTGTGAAGAAAGCGAGAGGGAGGTGTCCTCAGAGCCTACGCGTTTCGGACGGCTTCGGCGTCCTTAGACTTGGCTGTGGTAATACCACCCATTTCTCTGGTGTTCAGTAGCCATGGTCTCTCCTGTGTGTCCTCTGCCAAGCTAGAGTTCAGTAGTCATGTTCTCTCCTGTGTCTAGTGCACCAAGCTAGTATTCAGTAGTCGCAATCTCTCCTGTGCCCATTTCCCCCCAGCTGGAGTACAGTAGCCTCGTATGCTCCACAGATGGATCATCTTTGCAGAGAAAGTCAGGGACAAGGGTTACACTGATATGTAAAATTAATTAACTGATTAATTGACTTATGTTACGTATCATATGACTTTCATGACTTTTATATTTGCACACCGAGTATTTCATTATTGATTTTTTTTTATCGGCACGCCACACAAGAAAACATTGCCTACCACGGCTCTAAACTTATGCAGACACCAGACCACCTAAATTATTGATACTCCAGAACAGACCCCTGAAATTAGACCCCAGACCACACCCCCTAAAGTAATAAAGACCCCAGATTAGACCCCTAAATTGATCAGACTCCAGACCAGACCCCCTTCACTAATACAGACCCCATTAATTAATCAGACCCCAAATCAAAACATTAATTAATCAGACCCTCTAAATTAATCACATCACAGTCTGGGGTGTGAATAATTTAGGGGGTCTGATCTGGGACCAAACCATAAATTAATCAGACCCTAAATCAGAACCCTAAATTAATTATACTCAAGTCTTTTTTTAATTGTCTTTTTATTATATATTTTTTTATTAGGTGACACCCATCTATGCAGAGTCCTTCCCTCAATCATCATCTGCTTCAACTATCTTAATCCCAATATAAGCAAAATAAGCACATTATCCCCAAAGCAGACCAATACTTCCCTCTCATACACTTCTTAGGCTTCTAAAAAAAAACTCCATTCCCGATGCTCTTAGTCAAAGAGCACCGATGTCGTACAGATCAAGATGCTTCTCCTCATATTTGGGCAACACCTTCACAATCCTAACAAAATCCCATTTGTCACTACCACCCATCCCTGCCTGAAGAAGGGGAGAGAGGGGAAAAAAACTTTCAATCCCAATATTTCTTCCAATCTACGAAATATTTCTGTATCTTACGTCCCTTGTCTTTATCCTTATTAATTACAATATGATAAGTAATTATTTAATTCTCCAGATTCTTCCATTTAGATATTGATGGACAATTCCCCAATTCCCCAATTCCCCATTTACCAATCGCGCAGAAAAAAAACATCTTATATAATATTTCTCTTATTTTATTTCTCTTATTTTTACCATTAAGCTCAGTTGCATCTCCCAGGATCCCACATGCAAAGGTGTCTTTAATATTTAGACCGTATATTTCTTTCATTATGCTAAATCTGTGTCAAAAATATTTTCCTTTAATTCTACACCCCCACCCATGTTCTAAGTCTGCATGTTTGAGGGCACATCTACTACATCTGCTTGTTTCTTTTCTCCCCATTTTCCACAGTCCCACCGCTAATTAATATAACCTATGTACCATGAAAAATAGTGAAATTTTATGTGTCTGTGCCGTTAAATACTTATTACCCCCATTATAAATATTATTCCGAAATTGTTTATCCTTATTTCCTAACAAATTTTCCCAGCCAATAATGCCTTTAAATTTTATTTCTTTACTCAATACTTCTAATAGTGCTTCATATATCTGTGAATTTTTTTTCCTTTCTTTTTCCTTTCCACCTCAACTACCAATTTTATTGTGGATGAATTACATATTTCAAATCTGTGTTTATCCTAAGTGGCTGCCACTGCACTCCTAATTTGCATATATTTTTAAATATAAAATTTAGGCCTCGTGCACACTTCCGACACTGTTTTCACAGACGTTTTTGACGGATCCGTGTGCCCGTTTTAGCGACCGGGTGCACTCCCGTGTGCACTCTGTGTTTCCGTTTCCGAGCACCGAGCATGGTACTGTCCAGGGTGCTGAAAGACTTAATGAGCTGCACTGATCGGCGGTAACTCTTTCAGCACCCTGGACAGTACCATGCTCGGCGCTCGGAAAATACAATTTTAATGAAATAAACAAAAAAAATTAATAAGTTCATACTTACTTTCCTCCTGTCCGGCCTCCAGCGATGACGTTTCATCCATGTCACCGCTGCAGCCAATCACAGGCTGTAGTGGCGGTCACGCACGTCAGGTTGATGTAAGAAGGCCGGCCTCCAGGGATGACGCTTAATCCCACGTGACCGCCTCTGCAGACAATCACAGGCTGCAGCGGCCTCTGCAGCCAATCACAGGCTGCCGCGTCAGAAAGGAAGGTCGGACTGGAGGAAGAAGAGGTACTCGTCACCAAGACAACGACCAGGGTACGTATGAACTGCTTTTTATTTTATTTTTAATCAGCAGCCTCTTTTCTCTATCAGTGATTGATAGAGACAAGTGGCTGCCGATTAGTGTAATATTTCTGTAATGTATTCCTGTCCGCCCGGCCGTTGCTAGGCAACGGCTCCGTCACACACAGACGGCACACGGATGCCTTCCGTGTGCCTTCAGTTTTTTTGACGGCCCCATTGACTTGCATGGGCCTCACGGTCACGGAATCTCGGACCAAAGTAGGACATGCTCTACTTTGGATCGGAACGGAGCAACGGGACCGTCGAAAAAACTGAAGTGTGCATGGCCCCATTTGAAATGAATGGGTCAGGGTGCTAGCCGTCAGAAAAACGGCTAGCACCCTGAAGAAAAACACTGAAGTGGGCATGAGGCCTTATGTTATATACAAACAGTAAACATAAAAAGAAAAGTAGAAGAAAAACAAATCCCACAACCCCTCATAGGCTTAAAAATATAATCATCTCTTATCCATGGCATCCGTATTTCCTGAAATAAATAGTTACACAATCTAATACATTATTTATTACTTCTGTTAAGGGGGTTTTACACTGGGCGATTATCGGGCAGACGAGCGTTCATAGAACAGGGCAGCGATTAGCAGATGAACGAACAAATCTTCTGCTGGTCGTATCGTTTTAAAAAAGTAAAATATTATCGTTGGCAGCACATCTCCCTGTGTAAACAGGGAGACGCGCTGCTGACATGATAATAACTTATGGGGTCGAGCGATGAGAGGAGCAAACGAGCGCCGATCAACGATGTCTTGTTGATCGGCGCTCGTTGCACCGGCCGGTGTAAAAGAGCCTTTATACAGAAGAAGGTGATTGTTTTCCGGTTAGTTACAATTAGATTACATGCTGCATCTAATATTCTAAAATAGAACTATCTATTTTCTTTGTGGATTTTATTCACAGTTAGATTTAACCCCTTCAGGACTGAGCCTGTTTTGGCCTTCAGGACGAAGCCGATTTTCAAATCTGACGTGTCACTTTATGTGGTAATAACTCCGGAATGCTTTTACCTATCCAAGCGATTCTGAGACTTTATTCTCGTGACATATTGTACTTTATGTTAGTGAAAAAATTTGGTTGATAAATTCAATATTTATTTGTAAAAAATACCAAGATTTGGAGAAAATTTGCAAAAATTTGCATTTTTCTAAATTTAAATGTATCTGTTTGTAAGACAGATAGTAATACCACACAAAATAGTTACTAGTTAACATTTCCCATATGTCTACTTTAGTTTGGCATCGTTTTTTAAACATTCTTTTATTTTTCTAGGACGTTACAAGACTTAGAACTTTAGCAGCGATTTCTCATATTTTCAAGAAAATTCCAAAAGGCGATTTTTACAAGGACCAGTTCAGTTCTGAAGTGGCTTTGAGGGCCTTATATATTAGAAAGTTCCATAAATCACCCCATTTTGAAAACTGCACCCCTCAAAGTATTCAAAACAGCATTCAGAAAGTGTTTTAATCCTTTAGGCATTTCACAGGAATTAAAGAAAAGTAGAGGTGAGAGTTACAAATGTAATTTTTTTTTTTTCAAAATTCATTTGTAATAAAAAAAAATCTTTACCACAGAAGGTTTTACCCGAGAAATGTAACTTATTATTTATTGCCCAGATTCTGCAGTTTTTAGAAATATCCCACATGTGGCCCTAGTGCGCTAATTTACTGAAACACTGGCCTCAGAAGCAAAGGAGCACCTAGTGGATTTTGGGGCCTCCTTTTTTTTAGCATATATTTTAGGTACCATGTCAAGTTTGAAGAGGTCTTGTGGGGCCAAAACAATAAAGACCCCCAAAAGTGACCTCATTTTGGAAACTACACCCCACGGGGAATTTATCTAGGGGTATAGTTAGCATTTTGAACCCACAGTTTTTTTGCTAAATTTATTTGAATTAGTATGTGAAGATGAAAATCTACTTATTTTCTGAAAAACGTAGAAATGTTTAATTTATTCAAGGAATAAAAGAGAAAAAACACCCCAACATATGTAAAGCAAGTTCTCCCGATTATAGCAATACCCCATATGTGGTAATAAACTGCTGTTTGGACCCACAGCAGGACTCAGAAGGGAAGGAGCACCATTTGGATTTTGAAATTCTGATTTTGCTGGAATAGTTTTCAGTGCCGTGTCGCGTTTGAAATGCACTGGAGGGAACAAAATAGTGGAAACCCCCGGAAAGTGACCCCATTTTGGAAACTACACTCATCAAGGAATTTTTCTAGGGGTAAAGTTAGCATTTTGACACCACAGTTGTTTTGCTGAATTCATTGGAATTATTCTGTAAAGATAAAAATCTACTTTTTTTCTGAAAAAAGGTAGCCATTTTTAATTTTTACAAGGAATAAAGGAGAAAAAGCACCCCAACATTTGTAAAACAATTTTTCCCGATTACGGAAATATGCCATATGTGGTAATAAACTGCTGTTTGGACCCACAGCAAGGCTCAGAAGGGAAGGAGCGCTATTTGGCTTTTGGAGCTCAAATTTAGCTGAAATGGTTTTTGGGTGCCATGTCGCATTTGCAAAACCCCTGAGAGGCCAAAACAGTGGAAACCCCCCAAAAGTGGAAATTACACCACTTAAAGAATCTATCTAGGGATATAGTGGGCATTTAGACCCCACAAGTCTTTTGCAGGATTTATTAGAATTAGGCCGTGAAAATGAATATCAACATTCAGTGGCGTAACTACCACCGTAGCAGCAGTAGCGGCTGCTACGGGGCCCGCGGCATGAGGGGGCCCGTGTTGCCCGCCGGCACGGGCCCCCACCATGGCCGGAGGCTCCGCTAGCAGCCGCTATGGCTGCTACAGCGGGACGCCACTGAACAGTACGGCAGAGCAGGGAGGTATCTCCCCGCTCTGCCATTAAAAAAAAGACATGTATCCCCTATGCACAGGACAGGGGATACATGTGTGATCGCTGGCAGCGATAGGGAGAACGGGGGACTGAAAGTCCCCCGAAGTTCTCCATCACAAACCTCGGACTTCCGGGGTCTGTGTCGGCAGCTCCGGAGAAATGAATGGAGCGCCGGTCCCGCTTGTGCGCATGCGTGACCAGTGCTCCTTTCATTTTTATTGAGCTGCAGACACAGAGGTGAGTGATGGAGAACTTCAGTCCCCTGTTCTCCCTATCGCTGCAAGCGATCACACATGTATCCCCTATCCTGTGGATAGGGGATGCATGTCTTTTATTAGGACACACTGTAGGTCACATTTTTGGGGGAGGGGGGACGCTGTATGACGTTCCTACAGGGGGGCGCTGTATGGCGTTCCCTACAGGGGGGACGATGACGCTGTATGGCGTTCCCTACAGGGGGGACGATGACGCTGTATGGTGTTCCCTACAGGGGGGGACGCTGTATGGCGTTCCCTACAGGGGGGGGACGAGGCTGTATGGCGTTCCCTACAGGGACGACGACGCTGTATGGCGTTCCATACAGGGGGGACGACGCTGTATGGCGTTCCCTACAGGGGGGGATGCTGTATGGCGTTCCCTACAGGGGGGGGGCTGTATGGCGTTCCCTACAGGAGGGGCTGTATGGCGTTCCCTACAGGGGGGGCTGTATGGCATTCCCTACAGACCCCCCTGTAGGGAACGCCATACAGACTCCCTGTAGGTAACGCCATACAGTGCCCCCTGTAGATAACGCCAGACAGCCCCCTCTGTAGGGAACGCCATACAGCCCCCCCCGTAGATTACGCCATACAGTACCCCCTCTAGATAACGCCATACTGTCCCCTCTGTAGATAGCGCCATACAGCCCCCCTGTAGATAACACCATACAGTCCCCCTGTAGATAGCGCCATACAGCCCCCCTGTAGATAGCGCCATACAACCCCCTGTAGATAGCGCCATACAGCCCCCCTGTAGATAGCGCCATACAGCCCCCCTGTAGATAGCGCCATACAGCCCCCTGTAGATAGTGCCATACAGCCCCCCTGTAGATAGCGCCATACAGCCCCCCCTGTAGATAGTGCCATACAGCCCCCCTGTAGGGAACGCCATACAGACTCCCTGTAGGTAACGCCATACAGTGCCCCCTGTAGATAACGCCAGACAGCCCCCTCTGTAGGGAACGCCATACAGCCCCCCCCCGTAGATTACGCCATACAGTACCCCCTCTAGATAACGCCATACTGTCCCCTCTGTAGATAGCGCCATACAGCCCCCCTGTAGATAACACCATACAGCCCCCCTGTAGATAGCGCCATACAGCCCCCCTGTAGATAGCGCCATACAGCCCCCCTGTGGATAGCGCCATACAGCCCCCCTGTAGATAGCGCCATACAGCCCCCCTGTAGATAGCGCCATACAGCCCCCCTGTAGATAGCGCCATACAGCCCCCTGTAGATAGTGCCATACAGCCCCCCTGTAGATAGCGCCATACAGCCCCCCCTGTAGATAGTGCCATACAGCCCCCCTGTAGGGAACGCCATACAGTCCCCCCCTGTAGGGAACGCTATACAGTACCCCCTGTAGGGAACGCCATACAGCCCCCCCCGTAGATAACGCCATACAGCCCCCTCGTAGATAACGCCATACAGCCCCCTCTGTAGATAACGCCATACAGCCCCCTCTGTAGATAACGCCATACAGCCCCCTCTGTAGATAACGCCATACAGCCCCCTCTGTAGATAGCGCCATACAGCCCCCTCTGTAGATATCTACAAAGGGGGCTGTATGGCGTTATCTACAGGGGGCTGTATGGCGTTATCTACAGGGGGGCTGTATGGCGTTATCAAAAGGGGGGGTTTGTAAAAAAGGCACTATCTACAAGTAGGGGGGGGGTTGTGTGACACCCAGGGGAAGGGGGGCCCCAGTCAAAAGTTTGCTATGGGGCCCAGTCTTTCCTAGTTACGCCCCTGTCAACATTTCTTCCACTAAAATGTTGCATTTTTTCAATTTCACAAAGGATAAAGGGGGAAAAAGCCGCCCAACATTTGTAAAGCAATTTTTCCCGAGTACGGCTATACCCCACGTGTGGTCATAAATGGGTTTTCATTAGAAAGTAATTAACCCTTTCTGGACTGATCCATTTTTTTCTTTTCCTTCTTAGTTTTTTCCTCCCCGCGTTCCAAGAGCCATAACTTTTTATTTTTCAGTCAATAGAGCGGTATGAGGGCTTATTTATTGAGGGACGAGCGGTCGTTTTTATTGGTACCATTTTTTGGTACATACAACTTTTTGAGCACTTTTTATTACATTTTTAGGTAGAGCGAAGGTGACCAAAAAAGAGCGATTTTGACGTTTTAAATTCTTTATTTTTCACGTGAGACGCTCCATACATCACCCCCCACACTAAGACATGCTATGTCGTGGTGCGCAAAGGGGTTAATGTGCAGCGGATGGTGCAGAGTGAAAATTAAAATTTTCCACTCGTATGCCATTTTAGTGCGCTACATGTTATGCCCAATTTGTGCCACTGAAGACAAATACCTCATAAAATATTAACCGGGTTCTCCCGGGTATGGTGATGCCATATCTGTGGACGTAAACTGGTGTTTAGGCACGCTGCAGGGCTCAGAAGGGAGGGAGCGCCATTTGGCTTTTGGGGCGCAGATGTAGCTTGGTAGTTGTTCTGTTTGGGGTTTTACTGGTGTTTCAGTTTCTAATGTGGGGGCATATGTTATCTGAGCGGGGTACATCAGGGTATAATAAGAGGGTATAATAATGCAGTAAATAAATAATAAACCGCAGATATGTGGCCGGTGTCGGACTGATAAATGGCGCCCGATCTTATCTGCTTTTGGAACACTCTGCACATTTTGCATCGCCATATTCTGAGAGCCAGAACTTTTTTCATTTTTTCTCCACCGGAGCTGTGCGAGCGCTTATTTGTTGCGGGACAATCTGTAGTTTTCATTGGTACCATTTTGGGGTACCAGAAATGATCACGTTTTATTAAATTTTTTGGCAAGCAAGGTGACCAAAAACCATAAATTCTGACAATGTTTTTTATTCTTTTTTTTATGGCCTTCACCCTAGGCTATAAATGACCATTTTACTTTATTCTGCGGGTCGATACGATTAAGGCGATACCATATGTATATAGTTTTTTTCTTTTTTGCAGCGTTTGTGCAATAAAATCCCTTATTTTTAAAATAAATTATTTTTTGTGTCACCATATTCTAAGAGCGATAGCTTTTTTATTTTTCAGTCAAAAAAGCGGTGTAAGGGCTTGTTTTTTGCGGGACGGGTTGTAGTTTGTATTGGTACTATTTTGGCGTATATGCAACTTTTTGATCACTTTTTATTGCATATTTTTGGAGGGTTGGTAACCAAAAAATTGTGATTCGGGCACTGTTTTTCGTTTATTTTTTTTGCGGTGTTCACCGTGCGGGAAAAATAGTTCTACAGTTTTATAGATGGGGTCGTTACGAATGCGGTGATACCAAATATGTGTACTTTTTTTAACGTGTTGATTTTTTTCCTATAATAAAAGACTTATTTGGGTATGTTCACACGAGGGCGTCCGTAACGGCTGAAATTACGGGGATGTTTCAGCCTGAAAACATCCCCGTAATTTCAGCCGTAACGGCATGTGCAGGCGCTTGAACGCCGCGTCCTTTACAGACGTAATTGGCGCTGCTATTCATTGGAGTCAATGAATAACGGCTCCAATTACGGCCAAAGAAGTGACAGGTCACTTCTTTGACGCGGGCGTCTATTTACGCGCCGTCATTTGACAGCGGCGCGTAAATTACGCCTCGTGTGAACAGACAAACGTCTGCCCATTGCTTTCAATGGGCAGATGTTTGTCAGCGCTATTGAGGCGCTATTTTCAGACGGAATTCGGGGCAAAAACGCCCGAATTACGTCCGTAAATAGGCCGTGTGAACATACCCTTATAGGAAAAAAAAACATTCTTTGTTTATGTCACTTATAACTTTTATTTTTACACTTTTTAAAAACATTTTTATTATCTTTTTTTTACTTGTCCCACTAGGGGACACTAAGACTTGCAGCTCTGATCGCTGCTGGAACACATTACACTACCTACGTAGTGTAATGTGTTCTAACTGTCATTGTGACGTAACTGTCACACTGACAGGAAGCATCGGAGGACCGGCCGGAGGCTGCTCCTCCGAGGCTTCCGTACATGGCAACCCGGAGGTCATTGTCTGGCCTCTAGTTGCCATGATAAGGATCGCCAGCCCCCGCAAATGCATGTGGAGGGCTGCCGATCCGTTGTAAACCTCTTCAATGTGGTGATCGCAATCGACCACCGCATCGTACACTCCTGGTTTGACTCGACTCGTTCACTACTCTTGTTGCTCACTGTGTTGCCGTGGGCAACTGCCCCATTTCCCTTAGCTTCTGTGTACCCTTGTCTGTCATGCACTTATTGAGCGTAGGGACCGTCGCCCAGTTGTACGCCGTCGCCTGGGACGGGCCGTTGCAAGTAGGCAGGGACTGAGTAGCGGGTAGATTAGGGCTCACCTGTCTGTCTCCCTACCCCGTCATTACAACTACACTCTGCAAAGACAACCTGGGTTCTAAGCAGCAAAAGTCCATCTCACCTTGCGGTCAGCTATAGCGAACACCTTAGAGTAGCCTTAGATTCTGTTGACCAGAGTGGTGATGGATTAGAGGTTGCGGGTTTACGTGCAGGCTCTCTCCCAGCAGACTCCAGCAGACTTGAGGTATCACTCCACTTTAATTTACATAACAGTAAGATCCTCTTGTCTTCCGGTGACTCGATTGATTAGACTGGACGCATCGGACCAAAAGGCCTTAATTTTTTCACAAGCCCACCACACATGTGCCATGTTTCCTATTTTCCCATGTTCTCATCAGCACAAACCTAATGTATTTCGATTGAACTGGGCCAATTTTTTTGGTGGTAGGTATAACCGGAAATGGATCTTTTTAACTATTAGAAGATGGTTTATGATTTTAGTATTTGTACAAGTGTACTTTATGGGCTTTGCCCATTCATCTATTGTCCCGGCTGTGCACCCACTAGGCTGCTCCACCGTAATGAAGTAGCAGCTGGTCAGTAACAGTCTCTAAGACAAGAGTACCTGGATAGATGGTTTTGCAAACACTCGGCTTGGCAGACAGTAGATGTAGCAGACACATGGTGTAGCAGGCAATTGGCACCGATAGCACTTGGCACAGATGACACTTGGCACAGATGACACTAGATACAAACTGCACGTGGCGTGGAAGGTGACACGTGGCACAGAGGATAAACTCGACTCCTACCCTAGACTTAGCTCAGGAAAAAACACGATTCCTGGATATGGGATACAGGAAACAGGATACAGGAATACTCCGAACAGGATGCAACTAAGGGACCATTTGCTTTACGAACATGGATAAACACAACAACTCTCAGGCAAGGAGTGGAAGGGCAGAACCCTTTTTATATTCCAGGGTGATCTGGGGATTGGTTAGGGAACATTTTACAGGTCCATGCGCTGGCCCTTTAAGGCTGGGGAAGAGTGAGCGCCCACACCTTAGGAAACACTGTGGAGAAGTACGGCCGCGTGTGCTGGCATCTCCGGGGAAGGAGACGCCGGCAGGAGCTCAAAGGTCTGCGGTTGTGGCCGCCGAATGGTGAGAGAAGCTGGCGGTCCGCGACCATGGCCGTTCCAGTACCCCCCCTTATGCCCCCTCTTCTTAGGTCCAGAGCATGAGAATACATTTTTAAAAAGGGTATGAGAATTAATGTTCTCTTCTGGCTCCCAAGACCTTTCCTCAGGACCAAACCCTTTCCCGTCCACCAGATAGAAAATCTTTCCTCCTACTCTCTTGTAGTCCAGAATTTCCTTCACCTCGAAGACGTCAGCAGAACTGCTGGGAAAAACTGCAGATCTAGGAGATTTGCTGCAAAGGTTCAGGACCACAGGCTTTAGGAGGGACACATGGAACGAGTTGGGAATCCTGAGAGTAGTGCAGACGAAAGATGTGCAGAATGAACAGATTTGCCAGTCGAGGAGCAGATGGAAGGCCAAAGAAACAAAATGTGCCATTTAACGGTCCACCACTACCGAGACAGTAGTACATCCAGTTGAAGGGGGAAGGTCTGTAATAAAATCCATAGCCATATTTTGCCAAGGGTCATCAGGCACTGGCAAAGGTTGGAGCAGACCAACAGGTTTGGAATGGGTAGACTTGTTTAAGGCACAGTTGGTACAGGAGGAAACATAGTCCACAACATCTCTAGGCAGCGTGGGCCACCAGTAATGGTGAGATATATATTCCCATGTCTTACGGACACCAGAGTGCCCAGCCAGTTTGGAATTGTATCCTCAGAGGAGAATTCTCTGTATACAGGACGAACAAAAGTCTTTCCGGGGGAATGTCTCTAATTTGCAGAGGGTTAACGGCAATAATCCTTGAAGGATCTATGATGTATTGAGGGACCTCCTCAGAGTCATCATTATCAAATGACCAGGACAGGGCATCGGCCTTCACATTTTTGTCTGCGGGACGGAAGTGGAGCAGGAACTGGAATCTGGTGAAAAACAATGCTGACTCTGCTCTAGAGGCCAAACTTTGGTGTTCACCCACTTCTTAGAGCAGAGATTGGAGCAGTCAGAGACGAGAAGTTCGGGATAAACTGCCGGTAGAAAAATGTGAATCCAAGAAATCTCTGTATAGCCCGAATGCCCTGTGGACGTGGTCACCCTAAGACAGACTTTACTTTCTCTGGATCCATCTTGAGTCCAGGATCGGAGATAATGTAACCCGGGAAGGGCAGAGAGTTCTTCTCGAACATGCACTTTTCAAGTTTAGCATATAGACAATTCCCCCTTAACCACAACAGGACTTGGCAAACATGCCTCCAATGCGTCATCAGATCTGGTGAGTAGATAAGGATGTCATCCAAATATACCACCACACAGACATAGAGAAGATACCAGAAGATGTAATTCACAAATTCCTGAAATACAGCTGTAGCGTTACACAGACCAAAGGGCATCACGAAATACTCGTAATGACAGCCTCGGGTGTTTAATGCGGTCTTCCAATCGTCACCTTGACGGATTCGGATCAGGTTATAAGCCCTATGCTGGTCTGTGCTTCCTCTGAGGCATCCAGAGGAAGTCGGAAGGGCGATACCTAGGGTCGGGCTAGATTGATTGGCGTGCCGCCTATGCTTTTTATCAATTGTATCGAACCATTGATGTTTTATCTTTGTAATCTTGTGAGTATGAATTAAAACCAGTGTGTAGCAAAAGTTCCAGAGGGTATTACACTATATTTCTTTTCTTCTACACACACACTTATATAGGATTTTATCCTGCCAGGTGCTTGAACATCGGGAGACCGCACAGAGCTCCGTAGAACTACAGGAACAAGAACAACTAGTCATACCCATACTGGATCGTGCATTGTCTATTGCGTATTGAGTGAGTTTGTCCATACCGACTACATTTTTGATTTTCTACCCAGTGCCATCTGAGCGGTCAAACTTTGCTGTGTTGTACTCGGCTTGGCAGACAGTAGATGTAGCAGACATGTGGTGTAGCAGGCAATTGGCACTGATGACACTTGGCAAAGATGACACTAGGCACAAACGACATGTGGCGTGGCAGATGTCACGTGGCACAGAGGATGAACTCGACTCCAACTGTAGACTTAGCTCAGGAACAAACATGATTACTGGATATGGCATACAGGAAACAGGAAACAGCTAAAGGACCATTTGCTTAACGAACATGGGTAAACACAACAACACTCAGGCAAGGAGTGGAAGGGCAGAGCCCTTTTTATAGTCCAGGGTGATCTAGGGATTGGTTAGGGAAAATTTTACAGGTGCGTGCGCTGACCCTTTAACCCCTTAATGACCGGGCATGTTTGTACCTTAATGACCAAGCCAGATTTGTCAAATCTGGTATGTCTGACTTTATCAGAGAATAACTCTGTGAAAGTTTTGAATATCCAAGTAATTCTGACATTGTTTTTTCGTCACATGTTGTACTTTATTTTAGTGGTAAAAGTAGACTGATATGATTTGCGGAAATTAATTAAAAAATAGAGAAATTGAAGAAATTTTGTAAAAATGATCATTTTTCCCTATTTTTAACTGCAATATGTCACATATGTACATACATACTGCACAATTTTTTTAATTAAATATATATTTCCATCTCTTTACTCTATTTTGGCAGCACTTTTGAAAAAATAATTTTTTTTTTGAGCAATTTGGAAGACTTACAAATTTAGTAATCATTTTATACATTTTGAAGTACATTTTGTTTTCCTGCACCAAGCCAGGTTTTCAGAGGCTCATAGGTGTCAGAATGGTGGAAACCCCCACAAGTGACCCCATTTTGAAAACTACACCCCTTAAGGTATTTATTAAGGGGTGTTGTAAGTATTTTGACCCCACAGTTTTTTTGTAAGAATTCATGCAAAGCAGGCGTAAAAAAATATAATTTCACTTTTTTCATAAAAGTATCACTTTGAAGACCGATTTCTGTGTAAAGTGACCATGAGAATGAAGAAACACCCCCCAAAATATATCACCCTGTTTCTCCTGTTTTCAAAAATGCCCCTATTGTGACCCTAATGCGTTGCCTGGACACACGACAGGGCCCGAAAGGGAGGGAGCACCCGGAGGCTTTCAGGACTCATATTTTGCTTGAAAATGTTTTAGGCCCTACTGTACATTTGGAGAGGTTTTGAGCTGCCAGAACGATAGAAACTCCCCATAAACGACCCCATTTAGAAAACTAGACCCCTTAAGGTATTTATCTAGGGGTGTAGTGCGTACTTTGACCCCACAGGTTTTTGCTAAATTTAATGCATAGCAGGTGAAAAAAAAACAAAAAACACTTTTTTCATAAAAGTATCACTTTGAAGACCGATTTCTGTATGAAGCGACCATGAGAATGAAGAAACACACCCCAAAATATATCACCCTGTTTCTCCTGTTTTCAAAAATGCCCCCATTGTGACCCTAATGCATTGCTTGGACAGACGACAGGGCCCGAAAGGGAGGGAGCACCCGGAGGCTTTCAGGACTCATATTTTGCTTGAAAATGTTTTAGGCCCCACTGTACATTTGGAGAGGCTTTGAGCTGCCAGAACGATAGAAACTCCCCATAAACGACCCCATATAGAAAACTAGACCCCATAAGGTATTTATTTAGGTGTATAGTAAGTATTTTGACCCCACAGTTTTTTGCTAAATTTAATGCATAACAGGTGAAAAAAAAATTATTTAACTTTTTTCATAAAAGTATCAGTTTGAAGACCGATTTCTTTGTAAAGCGAACATGAGAATGAAGAAACACACCCCAAAATCTATCACCCTCTTTCTCCTGTTTTCAAAAATACCCACATTGTGGCCCTAATGCGTTGTTTGGACACACGGCAGGACCCCAAAGGAAGGGAGCACCCGGAGGCTTTCAGGACTCATATTTTGCTTGAAAATGTTTTAGGCCCCCACTGTACATTTGGAGAAGCTTTGAGCTACCAGAACGATAGAAACTGCCCATAAACCACCCCATTTCGAAAACTAGACCCCTTAAGGTATTTATCTAGGGGTATAGTTAGAATTTTGACCACACTGGTTTTTCGCTAAATATATTGGAATTAGTCTGTACAAATTAAAATGTACTTTTTTTCTGAAACAACATAGAAATTTTTATTTACAAGGAATAACGAAGAAAATGCACCCCAACATTTGTAAAGCAATGTCTCCCGATTACGACAATACCCCATATGTGGTAATAAACTGCTGTTTGGATCCACAGCAGGGCTCAGAAGGGAAGGAGCGCCATTTGGATTTATGATTTTGCTGTGCCATGTCGCATTTGCAATGCACTGGAGGGACCAAAACAGTGGAAACCCCCCAAAAGTGACCACATTTTGGAAAAACCTTCAAGGAATTTTTCTAGGGGTATAGTGAGCATTTACACCCTACGGGTCTTTTGCAGAGTTTATTAGAATTAGGGCGCGAAAATTAATATCACATTTTTTTCCACTAAAATGTTGCATTTTCTCATTTTCACAAGGGATAAAGGAGGAAAAAAACAACCATTTTTTATAAAGCAATTTCTCCCGAGTACGGAAATACTCCACATGGGGTCATATGTTTTTTCATTAGAAATGAATTAACCCTTTCAGAACTGATCGAATTTTTGCTTTCTTATTTTAGATTTTCCCTCCCCGCTTTCCAAGAGCCATAACTTTTTTATTTTTCCATCAATAGGGCGGTGTGAAGGCTTATTTCTTGCGGGAGGAGCTGCAGTTTTTATTGGTACCATTTTTTGGTGCATAAAAAGTGATTCAAAAGTTGTATTACATTTTTTTTTTTAGAGCGAAGGTGACAAAAAAAAATAAAAATGTGATTTTGGCGGTTTCAATTATTAAATTTTTTTTAAGGTGTGCACTGTGCAAATTAAATAATGGTATATTGTAATAGTTCGGACTTTTACGGACGTAGCGATACCAATTTTGTTCATTTTTTTACATTACTTTAGAAGAAAAGGTGTTTTGTTTTTTTAAATTAAAAAAAAATTATTCTCACTACTAATAACTATAATTCTTCTACACATTTTATTAATCAATCCCCTTAGGGGACTTGATCCAGCGATCATTGGATCACTGGTACAATACACTGCAATACTAATGTATTGCAGTTTATTGTTATTCTTACAGGCTCCTGTAACAGAGCGATCGCTGTACCTGTCCGTTAGTACCGAGGGGGCCTGCTGTAATACACTACTGACACCCGCAGCTTATGGAGCGGGCTCAGCATGTGAGCCGGCTCCATACATCAACCACCGCACCATGACAGGCAATTAAGTCATAGTGCGCAAAGGGGTTAATGCGCAGCGGATGGTTCAAAGTGAAAATTGCAATTTTCCACTGATATGCCATTTTAGTGCATAATATGTTGTGCCCAGTGTGTGCCACAGAAGACAAATACCTCATAAAACATTAAGCGGGTTCTCTCGGGTATGGCGACGCCGTATGTGTGTGCGCAAACTGCTGCTTGGGCACGCTGCAGGGCTCAGAAGGGAGGGACGCCATTTTGCTTTTGGAGCGCAGATTTTGCTTGGTAGTTTTTCTGTTTTGGGTTTCGCTGGTATTTCAGTTTATAATGTGGGGACATATGTAATCTGTGCGGGGTACATCAGGGTATAATAAGAGGGTATAATAATGGGGTAAATAATAATTCATAGATATGTGACTGGTGTCGCACTGATAAATGGCGCCCGATCTTATCCGCTTTTGGAACATTTTGCATCGCCATATTCTGAAAGCCAGAACTTTTTTATTTTTTCACCACCGGAGCCCTGTGAGGGTTTATTCGTTGCGGGACAATCTGTAGTTTTCATTGGTACCATTTTGGGGTACATGCGATTTTTTTTTTTTTTTAGCACTCTTTGTTCAATTTTTTTGCAATCCTGAGCAAAAAACAGGAATTCTGACACCGTTTTTTAGGTTTTCTTTTTGCGGCGCTCACCGTACGCTATAAATGACATTTTTACTTTATTCTGCGGGTTGGTACGGTTACGGCGATACCAGATGTATATAGGTTTGGTCCTTTTTTTTAGCGTTTGCACAATAAAATGACTTATTTATAAACAAAAAAAAATTTCTGTCACCATATTCTGAGAGACATAATTTTTTTATTTTTTAGTCAAAAAGCTGTGTAAGGGCTTGTTTTTTGCGGGACGGATTGAAGTTTTTATTGGTACTATTTTTGGGAACATGCGACTTTTTGATCACTTTTTATTCTTTATTTTGGGAGGGGTGGTGACCAAAAAAATTGTGATTCTGTCGTCGTTTTTTATTGATTTTTTTTGGGGTGTTCATCGTGCGGGGAAAATAACATTACAGTTTTATAGTTGGGGTGGTTACGAACGCGGTGATACAAAATATGTGTACTTTTTTAACGTGTTCATTTTTTTTCTATAATAAAAGTCTTATAAAAACAAAATGCTTTTTTTCCTATAATGTCACTTATAACTTTTATTTTTACACTTTTTTTAAAACATTTTTATTACTTATTTTTACTTTTTTTACTTGTCCCACTAGGGGACACTTAGACTTGCAGCTTTGATCGCTGCTAGAGTACATTACACTACACACGTAGTGTGATGTGCTCTAACTGTCATTGTGAAGTGACTGTCACACTGACAGGAAGCAGAGGAGGAACGGCCGAAGGCTGTTCCTCCGAGGCTTCCGTACATGGCAACCCGGAGGTCATTATCTGACCTCCCATTGCCGTGACAAGCATCGGTAGCCCCCACGATCACTTCGTGGGGGCTGCCGATGTGCTTCAAACCACTTAAATGCGGCGACGGCAATCCGTCGCCGCACTTAAGGGGTTATCTGCCGAAAGCAGCGGCGATGGTCCGCTGTCCGGCGAGACTGATGTCTCAGCTGTCTAGGACAGCTGTCAGCGCGTGTCTGTCACTCTGTGTTTACACAGAGTGACAGTTTGAAATGCGGACGAAAATGCACATCCTGGTGCGGGAACTAGCAGCCGACCAGGACGTGCATTTTCGTCCTTGGTCGTGAAAGGGTTAAAGAGGCTCTGTCACCAGATTTTCAAATCCCTATAAAAACGAGCATTTTTGGCCAAGTTATGAGCATTTTTATATTTATGCAAATGAGCCTTTCTAATGGACAACTGGGCGTTTTTAATCTTATTTCCAACTGGGCGTGTATTGTGTTCGTTACATCTGGGTGTGTTTACTTGTTTTACTAGCTGGGCGTTGTGAATGGAAGTGCTGACGAATCAGCATCATCCACTTCTCATCGTTACCACCCAGCTTCGGGCAGTGCACAGACACACAGCGTGTCCTCGCGAGATCACGCTGTGACGTCACTCACTTCCTCCCACAGGAACTTCATCGCGTCGGACGAGCGAGGACACGCTGTGTGTCTGTGAACTGCCAGAAGCTGGGTGGTAACGAAGAGAAGTGGATGATGCTGATTCGTCAGCATCATACACTTCCATTCACAACGCCCAGCTAGTAAAACAAGTAAACACCCAGATGTAACGAACACAATACACGCCCAGTTGGAAATAAGATTAACCCCTTAGTGACCAGCCCATTTTAGGCCTTAATGACCAAGCTATTTTATTCGTTTTTCTATAGTCGCATTCAAAGAGCTATAACGTTCTTATTTTTTCGTCTACATAGCTGTATGAGGACTTGTTTTTTGCGGGATTAGTTGTGCTTTTTAATGGCACCATTTTTGGGTACATATAATTTTTATATTAACTTTTATTAACCTTTTTGGGGGGGATTATAAAAAAAAACTGAAATTTCGCCATTGTTCTATGCGTTTTTAAATTAACGCCGTTCACTGTGCGACGTAATTAACATGTTACCTTTATTATATGGGTCGGTACGATTACGGCGATACCACATATGTAGAGGTTTTTTTATGTTTTACGACTTTTGCACAATAAAAACACTTTTGAACTAAAATTATTTGCTTTTGCATCGTCGCTTTCCAAGAGCCGTAATTTTTTTATTTTTCCATCAATGTAGTGATTTTTTGGGCTTGTTTTCTGTGGGACAAGACGTAGTTTTGAATGGTACTGTTTTGGGGTGCGTGGGACTTATTGATTCATTTTTATTATGACTTTTTTGGGGGGCAATGGAAAAAAATTGCAATTTCGCCATGGTTTTTTGCGTTTTTTTTTTGTACGGTGTTCACTTTGCGGTTTAAATTACATATTAACTTTATTAATGGAGTCATTACGGTCGCGGCGATACCACATATGTGTACTTTTTTTTATTTTTTTACACTTTTACTAAATAAAACCACTTTTTATGGAAAAAAATGGTTTTATTTATTTTTTTACTGTACTTTTTATTAATAATCTTTATTTCACTTTGATGACTGATTTTATTAGTCCCACTAGGGGACTTTGCTGTGCGATCTCCCGTTCGCTGCTATAATGCTTTGGTATACTTCGTATACCAGAGCATTATTGCCTGTCAGTGTAAATCTGACAGGCAATCTGTTAGGACGTGCATCCGGCGCGTCCTAACAGGAATATGTCCAGGGCAGACCTGGGGGCTTTTATCAAGCCCCCGGCTGCCATGACACCCCATCGGAGACCCGCGATTTCATTCGCGGGCCGCCGATGGGTGACAGAGGGAGCGCACTCCCTCTGTAAACAAAGTTAAATGCCGCGGTCGCTATTGACGGCGGCATTTAACGGGTTAAACGGCCGCGATCTAAGTAAACTTCGATCGCGGGCGTTGGAGCAGGAGCTCAGCTGTCATCAGACAGCAGAGCCCCGGCTCCTGCCTGCACGGGAGACCCGTGCAGGACTTAGACTAGGCTGACGTGAAAAGGCGTCAGCCTAGCCTAAAGCCCATTAGTGACCGACGTAAAAAGGCGTATTAGTGGTCACTAAGGGGTTAAAAACGCCCAGTTGTCCATAAGAAAGGCTCATTTGCATAAATATAAAAATGCTCATAACTTGGCCAAAAATGCTCGTTTTTGAAAAAGAAAAACGCTACTGTTATGTACATTGCAGCGCCGATCACCTGCAATAGGAGATAGGGATTTGAAAATCTGGTGACAGAGCCTCTTTAACCCCTTTAGGACACAGCCTGTTTTGGCCTTGTGGACACAGCCTATTTTTTCAAATCTGACGTGTCACTTTATGTGGTAATAACTCCGGAATGCTTTTACCTATCCAAGCGATTCTGAGACTGTTTTCTCGTGACATATTGTACTTTATGTTAGTGAAAAAATTTGGTCGATAAATCCAATATTTATTTGTGAAAAACGTCAAATTGTAGAAAAAATTTGCAAAAATTAGCATTTTTCTAAATTTCAATGTATTTGCTTGTGAAACAGATAGTAATACCACACAAAATAGTTACTAGTTAACATCCCCCATTTGTCTACTTTATGTTTGCATCATTTTTTTTCACGTACTTTTATTTTTCTAGGACGTTACGAGGCTTAGAACTTTAGCAGCAATTTCTCATATTTTCAATAAAATTTCAAAAGGCTATTTTTTCAGGGACTAGTTCAGTTCTGAAGTGGCTTTGAGGGCCTTATATATTAGAAAGTCCCCATAAATCACCCCATTTTGAAAACTGTACCCCTCAAGGTATTCAAAACCACATTCAGAAAATATTTTAACCCTTTAGGCGTTTCACAGGAATTAAGGCAAAGTAGAGGTGAAATTTACAAATTTCATTTTTTTTGTCAAAATTCATTTGTAATAAAAAAAAATCTGTAACACAGAAGGTTTTACCCAAGAAATGCAACTCAATATTTATTGCCCAGATTCTGCAGATTTTAGAAATATCCAACATGTGGCCCTAGTGTCCTAATGGACTGAAACACAGGCCTCAGAAGCAAAGGAGCACCTAGTGATTTTCGGGGCCTCCTTTTTTTAGGAATATATTTTAGGCACCATGTCAGGTTTGAGGAGGTCTTGTGGTACCTAAACAGCCGAAACCCCCCAAAGTGACCCCATTTTGGAAACTACACCCCTCAAGGCATTTTTCTAGGGGTATAGTTAGCATATTGACCCCACAGTTTTTTTGCAGAATTTAGTGGAATTAATCTGTGAAGATGAAAATCACCTATTTTTCTGTGGAAACATAGAATTTTTTCATTTTTACAAGGAATAAAGGAGAAAAAGCACCCCAAAATTTGTAAAGCAATTTCTCCCGATTACGGCAATACCCCATATGTGGTCGTAAACTGATGTTTGGACCCACAGCAGGGCTCAGAAGGGAGGGAGCGCCTTTTGGATTTTGGAGCGCAGATTTTGCTGGATTGGTTTTCAGAGCCATGTCTGGTTTGCAACGCCCCGGAGGGACCAAAACAGTGGAAACCCGCCAAAAGTGACCCCATTTTGGAATCTATACCCCTCAAGGAATTTTTCTAGTGATATAGTGAGCATTTTGGCCCCTCAGGATGTTTTTTAGAGCTAGGGTGACCAAAAAACAGCGATTTTGGCGCTTTAAATTCTTTATTTATTACAGCGTTCACCGTGCGCAATAAATTACGTTTTAATTTATTCTGCCGGTCGGTACTATTACGCAGATACCATATGTGTATAGTTTTTTTTATGTTTTGCAGCGTTTGCACAATAAAATTAAGTTTCTATAAAATAATTTATTTTCTGGGACACGCTATTCTGAGCCGTAACTTTTTTATTTTTTCGTCAAAAAAGCTGTGGGAGGTCTTGTTTTTTGCGGGACGGGTTGTAGTTTTTATTGGTACCATTTTGGGGTAAATGCGACTTTTTGATCACTTTTTATTCTATATCTTGGGAGGGGTGGTGACCAAAAAATAGCGATGCTGACAGTTTTCCGTTTATTTTGTTTGCGGCGTTCACCGTGCGGAAAAATTAACATTATAGTTTCATAGATTGGGTCATTACGAACGCGGCGATACCAAATATGTGTACTTTTTTTTAACGTTTTCATTTTTTCCCTATAATAAATGACTTATTATAAGAAAACAAAACCTTTTATTTTTACACTTTTATAAAACATTTTTATTAACTTTTTTTTATTTTTTACACTTTATATTTTTGTTTATTAACTTTTCTTTACTTTTTACACTTTATTTGTTTGACCTGCAGCTTTGATCGCTGCTAGAATACATTACACTACCTAGGTAGTGTAATGTATTCCAACTGTTAGTGAGACGTCACAGTCACTCTGACAGTTGGTCTACGAGGATCAGCAGAGGCTGATCCTCATAGGCTGACATACATGGCAGACCTGGGGGCCGTTGTCTGGCCCCCGGGTGCCAACACAAGCATCAGAAGCCCCCACGATTGCATGGGGGCTGCTGATGCGCTACAAACCCGCTACATGCGGAGATCGCAATCGAGCCCCGCATGTAACGGGTTAATTGCCGAAATCAGCTGATCTCCAAGTTCCCGATGCACACTGTCGCCGACTTTCTGTCACTCTGACAGGAAGCCTATCAGGACCAGCCGAAGGTTGGTCCTGATGGGCTTCTGTCCATGGCAGACCCGAAAGCCATTGTTTGGCTTCCGTTTGCCATACTAACTATCGGCAGACCCCGCGATTTCGGACGGGGGTCTGCCGATATGTTAGAAACCCCTAAAATTCGGCGATTGCACCCGATCGCCGAATTTAAGGGGTTAATGCGCCGAAATCAGCGGCAAAGGACCGCTGGCCGGCAAGAGGGGAGTGTCAGCTGTCGGCGACAGCTGACCTCCTGGTTCCCGGTGCACACTGTCGCCGACAGTGTGCACCGGGATTAACTCAGTAACTGTACGTCCTCGTGCGGGAAGTAACTTCCCGCAACGACGGACAGTTACGTCCTGGTGCGGATAGGGGTTAAAGAGGCTCTGTCACCAGATTTTGCAACCCCTATCTGCTATTGCAGCAGATAGGCGCTGCAATGTAGATTACAGTAACGTTTTTATTTTAAAAAAACGAGCATTTTTGGCCAAGTTATGACCATTTTCGTATTTATGCAAATGAGGCTTGCAAAAGTACAACAGGGCGTGTTGAAAAGTAAAAGTACAACTGGGCGTGTATTATGTACGTACATCGGGGCGTGTTTACTACTTTTACTAGCTGGGCTTTCTGACGAGAAGTATCATCCACTTCTCTTCAGAACGCCCAGCTTCTGGCAGTGCTGATCTGTGACGTCACTCACAGGTCCTGCATCGTGTCGGCACCAGAGGCTACAGTTGATTCTGCAGCAGCATCAGCATTTGCAGGTAAGTAGCTACATCGACTACGATGCAGGACCTGTGAGTGACGCCACAGCGTGATCTCTGGAGAACACGGCTGTGTCTGCACTGCCAGAAGCTGGGCGTTCTGAAGAGAAGTGGATGATACTTCTATACACAACGCCCAGCTAGTAAAAGTAGTAAACACGCCCCGATGTACGCACATAATACACGCCCAGTTGTACTTTTACTTTTCAACACGCCCAGTTGTACTTTTGCAAGCCTCATTTGCATAAACACGAAAATGGTCATAACTTGGCCAAAAATGCTCGTTTTTTAAAAATAAAAACGTTACTGTAATCTACATTGCAGCGCCGATCTGCTGCAATAGCAGATAGAGGTTGCAAAATCTGGTGACAGAGCCTCTTTAAGGCCGGGGACGAGCGGGCACACGTGACTTAGGAAACACTGTGGAGCAGTATGGCCACGTGTGCTGGCGTCTCCGGGGAAGGAGATGCTGGCAGGAGCTCAAAGGTCAATCTCAATAATATAAGTAAATGCTCTATTTTACATCTATCCCTGTAATTTAATAGTATTAACGATCTTGTATCTGTTAATGACACTTTGTAGTTGCCAAAGTTTTACAAAATCTCTTTTCCCTACATCATGACACAACCGTAACCTCTCTAATGGTCCAAACTGGTCCCTGTAGTAAAAGTCTGCCAGGGATATGACACCTCTTTGTTCCCACCAGTTGTGCTCCCAGTTTTGTATTAGATAAAGGAAATATCTAATTTTGAAATCAGTAATTTTAATATTGATAATGGATTCCCCTCGCTCTTTACACATAAGGCGCCAGATTTTAAGAGTGTTGGGCACTACACGTCCTTCTCAATGAATTAGAATATCATCAAAAAGTTAATTTATTTCAGTAATTCAATTCAAAAAGTGAAACTCATATATTATATAGATTCATTACACACAGAGTGATTTATTTCCAGCATTTTTTTTCTTTTAACGTTGATGATTTTGGCTAACCGTTAATGAAAACCCTAAATTCAGTCTCTCAGAATATTTAAATATTATATAAGTCCAATTTCAAAAATGATTTTTAATACCGACATGTTGGCCTACTGAAAAGTATGTACAGTATATGCACTCAATACTTGGTCGGGGCTCCTTTTGGATTACTGCATCAATGCGGCGTGGCATGGAGGCGATCAGCCTGTGGCACTGCTGAGATATTATTGAAGCCCAGGTTGCTTTGATAGCGGCCTTCAGCTCGTCTGCATTGTTGGGTCTGGTGTTTCATCTTCCTCTTGACAATATCCTATAGATTCTCTATGGGGTTTAGGTCAGGCGAGTTTGCTGGCCAATCAAGCACAGTGATACTGTGGTTGTTAAACCAGGTATTGGTACTTTTGGCACTGTGGGCAGGTGCCAAGTCCTGCTGGAAAATGAAGTCAGCATCTCCATAAAGCTCGTCAGCAAATGGAAGCATGAAGTGCTCTAAAATTTCCTCGTAGACAGCTGCGTTGACTCTTGACTTGATATAGCACAGTGGACCAATACCAGGAGATGACATGGCTCCCAAAACCATCACTGACTGTGGAAATATCACACTGGACCGCAAGCAACTTGGATTGAGTGCCCCTCCACTCTTCCTCCAGACTCTGGGACCTTGATTTCCAAATGAAATGCAAAATTTACTTTCATCTGAAAACAGGACTTTGGACCACTGAACAACAGACTAATACTTTTTTTCCTTAGCCCAGTTAAGATGTTTCTCACGTTGTCTCTATGTCATGAGTGGCTTGACACAAGGAATGCGACAGTCGTAGCCCATCTCCTGGATAAGTCTATGTCTGGTGGCTATTGAAGAACTAACTCCAGCCACAGTCCACTCCTTATGAATCTACCCCAGATTCTTAAATGGCCTTTTCTTGCCAATCCTTTCAAGGCTGCGGTTATCCCTGTTGCTTGTGCACCTTTTTCTTCCAAACTTTTTCCTTCCTCTCAACTTTCCATTAATATGCTTGGATAAAGCACTCTGTGAACAGCCAGCTTCTTTAGCAATGTCCTTTTGTGGCTTACCCTCCTTGTGGAGGGGGTCAATGACTGTCTTCTGGATAGCTGTCAAGTCAGCAGTCTTCCCCATGATTAATTAGTCTACTGAACCAGACTGTTGGACAATTTAAAGGCTTAGGAAACCTTTGCAGATGTTTTGTGTTGATTAGCTGATTAGAGTGTGACACCATAAGTCTAAAATCTTCAACTTTTACCCAATATTCAAATTTTCTGAGATTACTTATGGGTTTTCATTAACTGTTAGCCATAATCTTCAACAAAATAAATAAAATCATGGAAATAGATCACTCTGTGTGTAATGAATCTTTATAATATATGAGTTTCACTTTTTGAATTGAATTACTGGAAAAAATTTCCTTTTTGATGATATACTAATTCATTGACCTGTATATGAGAGAGGTTATGTGGGGTGGGAAGATTCAAACTGACAAAAATCGAAATTTGTTTCAGATGCCATCCATTTATTAGAGACGCAGCCGCTCGCTTAGCCCACACAGGTTTTGCATTATCCTGCCACCAAAATTACATTTGCTCTATAATTGCAGTTTATAATAAGATAATAGATTTTCTATCCCCAATTCACCATTTTTTATATGTATATATGTCATTTTTCCTGAAACTATGACATTCCCTCTGCCTCCCTTTTAGATGTAATGGGACATGAAACCTTGCAGTTTCTCTATCCAACTGAAGGGAAAGATTGTGAAAAATAAAGAGTATTTTTGGTAATATCTTCATTTTAAAGGTATTTATCCTTGCTATACAGGAGAAGTTTACCTTGGTTAGCTTCACTACATCTTCCCGTACCACTTCAAGAAGAGTTTTTTTAATTATCTTGTTTGTTTTTGAGAAGCTATTTGCAATTTTTATGCCTAAACAGATTAGAGCCCATCCATTGAAATAAGAGCCGCTTCTGAATTTATTCTTTAAATCTTTCGGAATGTTGAAAGATAGAATATGGCATTTTTCTCATTTAGTTTGTACATAGAAACCTATGAATATATATCAATAACTGCTTTAATAAATAAATTATCAATAAGCCATTAACCAATCTTCCCTAAAAATGAAAAATGTCCATCCTGATCCCAAGTGGCAATCCTACTGGATCAACATTCAAATAAGAATTCTATTCATTGACATAGGCGCTGATATTTTTTTTGCTTTAAGTATGAATCATCTAAACCTTTATTTAAGCCAGCTACTGTTCCTTCTGTGACCAATTCCTGAGGTAGGCTATTCCACAAATTCACAGTTCTTATGGTAAAGAAGGCTTGTCGCCTCTGGAGGTTGAATCTTTTTTTTCTAGATGGAGGGTGTGCCCCCTTGTCTTTTGAGGGGATTTTACATGGAACATTTTTTCACCATATTTTTGTATGGGCCAGTTATATATTTAACCCTTTCATGACCAAGGGTCATTGATGCCCCTGTGTCCAGGTAAAATTTTCCATTTTTGATATTCACTTCTTTAAACGATAATATATTTGGAACCACTTTGAATATTACAACTATTTTTACTTTGTTTTTTACAAGACTTATGATGCTTTCATTTTCTAAGTTAGTTTAATTAATTCAGTGTTTTTAATTTTTATTATGAGCAGACAAATCCCACTACAAATTAAAAACCAAAACTTTTTTTTTATTTTTTTATATTTATTTATCTACAGTGAAGGAAATAAGTATTTGATCCCTTGCTGATTTTGTAAGTTTGCCCACTGTCAAAGACATGAACAGTCTAGAATTTTTAGGCTAGGTTAATTTTACCAGTGAGAGATAGATTATATAAAAAAAAAAAAAAGAAAATCACATTGTCAAAATTATATATATTTATTTGCATTTTGCACAGAGAAATAAGTATTTGATCCCTTTGGCAAACAAGACTTAATACTTGGTGGCAAAACCCTTGTTGGCAAGCACAGCAGTCAGACATTTTTTGTAGTTAATGATGAGGTTTGCACACATGTTAGATGGAATTTTGACTCCTCTTTGCAGATCATCTGTAAATCATTAAGATTTCGAGGCTGTCGCTTGGCAACTCGGATCTTCAGCACCCTCCATAAGTTTTCGATGGGATTAAGGTCTGGAGACTGGCTAGGCCACTCCATGACCTTAATGTGCTTCTTTTTGAGCCACTCCTTTGTTGCCTTGGCTGTATCTTTTGGGTCATTGTCGTGCTGGAAGACCCAGCCACGAGCCATTTTTAATGTCCTGGTGGAGGGAAGGAGGTTGTCACTCAGCATTTGACGGTACATGGCTCCATCCATTCTCCCATTGATGCGGTGAAGTAGTCCTGTGCCCTTAGCAGAGAAACACCCCCAAAACATAATGTTTCCACCTCCATGCTTGACAGTGGGGACGGTGCTCTTTGGGTCATAGGCAGCATTTCTCTTCCTCCAAACACGGCGAGTTGAGTTAATGCCAAAGAGCTAAATTTTAGTCTCATCTGACCACAGCACCTTCTCCCAATCACTCTCAGAATCATCCAGATGTTCATTTGCAAACTTCAGACGGGCCTGTACATGTGCCTTCTTGAGCAGGGGGACCTTGCGGGCACTGCAGGATTTTAATCCATTACGGCGTAATGTGTTACCAATGGTTTTCTTGGTGACTGTGGTCCCAGCTGCCTTGAGATCATTAACAAGTTCCCCCCGTGTAGTTTTCGGCTGAGCTCTCACCTTCCTCAGGATCAAGGATACCCCACGAGGTGAGATTTTGCATGGAGCCCCAGATCAATGTCGATTGACAGTCATTTTGTATGTCTTCCATTTTCTTACTATTGCACTAACAGTTGTCTCCTTCTCACCCAGCGTCTTACTTATGGTTTTGTAGCCCATTCCAGCCTTGTGCAGGTCTATGATCTTGTCCCTGACATCCTTAGAAAGCTCTTTGGTCTTGCCCATGTTGTAGAGGTTAGAGTCAGACTGATTAATTGAGTCTGTGGACAGGAGTCTTTTATACAGGTGACCATTTAAGACAGCTGTCTTTAATGCAGGCACCAAGTTGATTTGGAGCGTGTAACTGGTCTGGAGGAGGCTGAACTCTTAATGGTTGGTAGGGGATCAAACACTTATTTCTCTGTGCACAATGCAAATAAATATATATAATTTTGACTATGTGATTTTCTGTTTTTTTTTTAAATATAATCTATCGCTCACTGGTAAAATTAACCTAGCCTAAAAATTCTAGACTGTTCATGTCATTGACAGTGGGCAAACTTACAAAATCAGCAAGGGATCAAATACTTATTTCCTTCACTGTATCTATATATATATATATATATATATACAGGGTGGGCCATTTATATGGATACACCTAAATAAAATGGGAATAGTTGGTGATATTAACTTCCTGTTTGTGGCACATTAGTATATGGGAGGGGGGAAACTTTTCAAGCTGGGTGTTGACCATTTTGAAGTCGGCCATTTTGTATCCAGCTTTAGTTTTTTCAATGGGAAGAGGGTCATGTGACACATCAAACTTATCGAGAATTTCACAAGAAAAACAATGGTGTGCTTGGTTTTAACGTTACTTTATTCTTTCATGAGTTATTTACAAGCTTCTCTTTGTTTACAGCCATTGACATGTCGCAGAGGTTAACACGTGAGGAGCGGATAGAAATTGTGTTGATGTCTGGTGAACGCAGTACCCGCGTCATTGCAGCAGATTTCAATGCAAGACACCCTACGAGACCACCCATCTCCCATGCTACAGTTTGCAAACTGCTTGCCAAGTTTCGTGAAACTGGTTCAGTGTTGGATTTGCCCAAATGTGGACTCATGAAAACTGTCACTAATGAAGAAACATCAGTGGCTGTCCTAGCTTCATTCAGCAAGAGCCCACAGCGTAGCACTCGCCGCATGTCACTGGAGAGTGGCATCAGTCGAACATCCCTTCGGCGGATATTAGCTACTCACAAATGGCACCCTTACAAACTCCAGCTGCTGCAGCATCTCAATGAGGATGACCCAGATCGGCGCACTGAATTTGCAGAATGCGCAAAACAAAAATTGGAACAGGACCCTCAGTTTACACAGAACATTTTGTTCAGTGATGAGGCAAACTTTTATGTGAATGGTGAAGTTAACAAACAAAACCACCGCTATTGGTCTGACACTAACCCACATTGGATAGATCCCTCCAAGACTGTTGGAACACAAAAATTGATGGTATGGTGTGGTATATGGGGTACAAAGATAGTGGGGCCATTCTTCATCAATGGAAACCTTAAGGCCACGGGATATCTGAAATTGCTACATGATGTGTTTCCCTCTTTATGCACTGAAGCTGGCACGCTCCCTGAGTTTTTCCAGCAAGATGGTGCACCACCACATTATGGGTGTCAGGTCCGAGCATTCCTAGATGAACAGTTTCCTGGAAAGTGGATTGGTCGTCGTGGGCCAGTTGAATGGCCCCCTAGGTCTCCCGATCTGACCCCCTTAGACTTTTATCTTTGGGGTCATATGAAGGCAATTGTCTATGCTGTGAAGATACGAGATGTGCAGCAACTGAAACTACGGATACTGGAAGCCTGTGCTAGCGTTTCTTCTGCGGTGTTGCTATCAGTGTGTGAAGAGTGGGAGAAGGGGGTTGCCTTGACAATCCAACACAATGGGCAGCACTTTGAACACATTTTATAAGTGGTCAGAAACTTGTAAATAACTCATGAAAGAATAAAGTAACGTTAAAACCAAGCACACCATTGTTTTTCTTGTGAAATTCTCGATAAGCAGCACTTCAGAGAATTCAAGTATCACAGTGCTATGCGTCCTTGACCGTCATCCACACGGTCCTGAATTGGATACACAAATCATGTGTCAATAATGTGTACGTTGCCCCATCATTTAGTTGCCTAAGAGCTTCCTTAATGTATTTTGGGGTATCCATAATGACGACCGCACCACCCTTATCAGCCGACTTGATGGTGAGGTCCTGATTCTGGATTAACCCCCTCAACGCTGACATCTCTGCATTGTTCATGTTTGGATTCCAAGCTTTTCCGATTGCTGTTTAAACCTGAGTATCTCTATATCTTTCTTTATCAATTCTGTGAAGGCATCAATAGTGTGTGAAACTACAGGTGGATTGGGTAGTTTATGTCCTTTGGTGTCCATGCAATTTATTATATGTTTGTGAAACAATATGTGATATGAAGACACGCCTGAAAAATCACAGGTATACAATTCGAAAGGGAAAACTGGATCTGCCTGTTTCAAAACACTTTGTGGAAAAAGGTCATAATGAACGTGATCTACGATTTATGACCCTGGACCATGTTCCATTGCCAAAACGAGGTGGTGATAGACTCATGATGCTAAAAAAACCGTGAATTGCAATGGATTTTTAATTTGGACACATTGAGACCTAAGGGACTTCCAAATATCCAGACATATGCTTTAAGGATGTATTTCAGGATCTATACATTATAATGAGGTTAGCTTGCCTTGTATTCCCCCTTAATTCTGCCATTTCTTTTTCTCGTATAGGATGTGATATGATTGATAATCAATTTTAATATTTCGCCATTTTGTCATTTCTTGATACAGAATTGAAATATGAATAAATACAGGATGAGCCATCCACCATTCAAGATAATTGGACAATCCAGTTTATATATATAATAACATTTATTTTTATTTTTTTATAATGAAATTGTCGGGTATCTACCGTTGACAACAGCAGCTTTGTTCCTGAATATAACGATAGTGTAGAGTAGTTGTGACTCCCATACTGACATCCCACTTGGTTATAAATATATGAAAAAATTTCCTTTATATGATATATAATAGACCGTTATGTTTGCTCAAGGTGGCCTCTGCACGGAGGTGGAGAATATATACCTGTAGCTCTCATGGAGCTTTCTTGATGTACCACGATATACGTGGACAAGATGGCAATGACCCGGTCTTAATTATCGCTGGACTTGAATAAATGATAAAAACGAATAAATTGTGGTTTTTGTCTCTATTGGAGGTTTGCGCACTTTGCGTACATAACACACAGTGTTTTGACAGCGTTGCCTAGGCACCGACTCATGCTAAGCGAGCATTGGCTGAGTAACATGGATGCCATGACAACAGTTATTTGATTCCATTGGTTAGCGCTGCTGCCTCTGATAGATGCCTTTCAATTAGTCTGTGATTAGGGATATTATTCCCAATATGTGTCCAGGATTACGCGATTGGTTAGTGGCTACTGTTTCCTCCTCCTTATGAATATTCATGAGCTTTTCTGACAATTAACGATTTTTTAAGTTTTATATGATGTATTTTCACTGTGCACTTTATTTTTACAATTCTGATGTAATGGTCACTAATGATGTATTCACAAGTGGAGGGTATGAAACCCTGATTGACACATATCACCATTGCTTGACAAAGGTCCTGCTGAGAGGACTGAAACGTAGCTATTTCTGTACATGGGTGAATAAACCACTATCTTTGCAACTACTTTTGGAGTGCTGCGTCTATTTCCTCGTGTTCATATATATATATATATATATATATATATATATATAGACATACTGTATGTGTATATATATATATATATATATGTATATATATTCCTATTGACATCAATGGGAGGCAGAGAAGGCATATTTCGTCGCGTTTTTTGCCCGCGGCGCTCAATGGCCAGACAGAATTTTGAGGCAGATTTCATGCCTGTAAAAAACTCTGTGTGAACCCAGCCTTAGTCCTCTTCTCTCTCTATCACCCTGGATCGCTGTGAGGGGAGAGTGAAGAGGGCTATATACACACGACCGTGAAAAAAATGTCAGTCAACAACGAATCAACTGTCAGTTTTTCATGTCTGTTTTGCATCAATGTGTCTCAAAATTTGAATCCATTTCCCAGCCGTCTGACCGTTTTTAACTGGCATTTGCCATCCGTTTTTCATGGACGTTAAAAAAATAGATGAGTTTTATTTATTAGGGTTTTTTGTCCCAACCCCATGAAAACACCACATGTAGATAGTGATGCAATACCACTGTAGATTGTGCCACATTGCCCGCATAGATAGTGCCAGTGCCCACTGTAAATAGTACCACAGTGCCCACATAGTGCCACAGTTCTCCCTGTGGATAATGCCCTCATAGTGTCACACACAGTTCCCATGTAGATAGCGCCACAGTGTCCCCTGTAGATAGTGGCAATATAATTCCACAGTACCCATGTAGATAGTGCCACACCCCCTGTATATAACACCTCCCAGAAGATAGCACCACACTCCCTGTACATAGCGCCACCCCCTGTAGATAACAACATCTCCCCTGTATTTAGCAATATTCCCACTGCAGATAGTGCCACCCCCCCCCAGTAAATGGCCGGCAGCCACGTCCTGTAAATAGCACCACTGTAGCTCCCTGTGGGAGAGGAATCCCACTGGCCAAAGATTCCACTCCTACAGGGAGCCCCTGATGCCTCTGTCCATATGGACAGTGACACCAGGGCTTCTCCAGTAGCGTAATCCCCACCACAGAGCGATCTGACACCAGGGATTCTGCTCCTAGAGAGAGCCACTGACGTCATTGTCCATATATGGATAGTGACACCAGGGGCTGCTCCAGTAGCGGAATCCCCGGCACAGAGTGATCTAACACCGGGGATTCCGGTCCTAGAGAGACAGTGACGTCAGGGGCTCTCTCTAGAAGCGGAATCACCGGCCAGTGCGATCTGACAATGGGGATTCCGCTCCTAGATTCAGTTTAGGTGGCGCTATATACAGTGGGGTGTGCGATGCTATCTGCAGTGGGGGGAGTTGCTACCTGCAGGAGGGGTGGCACTATCTACAGCGAGGATGGAGAGACGGCAGGGGCTTCCTCTAGGAGGCTATCCTCTGCTAGACCGCTTGCCGGGTGTTCTGATACTGGAGAGAGCTTAGGTGGCGCATTCTACAGAGGGTTTTGTGCTTACTGTTGTGGGTGGCACTATCTACAGTGGGGGGGGTGTATTCGGCAGACATGAGAGTGCAGTGCTGCTCACACTGAGGCAGCACTACACTCATTAAACCCGTTACAGGCTGTCAACGTTTATACACGTGCTAACTGCATGGGGCATCGAGAGTTAGAACGTATATGACCGTATGGCAGTTGTGAAGGGGTTAAACAAGTTAAAGGGGTTGTCCAGTTCCAAAAAATGTATGGCCTATCCACAGGATAGGCCATCAATATCGGATAAATTAGGGTCAGGCACCCCCGCCGATCAGCTGTTTTGAAGGGGCCGCAGCACTTGTGAAGCAGCGCTCGTACCTTCTTTTTCTTTACCGCTTGGTACTGTGAATCACCGACACACTTGTAGCATCGGTTCACAGTATTACAGCCTTCTCCCATTCACTTCAATGGGAGAAGGCTGTAATACTGTTGTCACGGTCTGTAGGTAAGTGGACCCACTAGGCCGCACCACTGTAACGGGGGGGGGGGGGGGGTAGCTGGCCAAACAACAGAGCACCCAAGCACTACAAAGTCCAGCACAAGGGTACCTGAATAGTCCAGACAGTGTCAGAGGCTTAAGCATGGATGAAGGTAGGTTCAGCAGGTTGCGCCAGACGTGGCAGATGACACCAGGTGCAGCAGGTTACGCCAGACATGGTGGATGATAGCAGGTGCAGTAGGATGTAACAGACGTGGCGGACGACAGCAAGTGCAGTAGATTGTGCCAGACGTGGCGGATGACAACAGGAGCAGCAGGACACGACTCCAATCACTAACAGGCTCAGGAACAATAACACAGCACGGGATACAGGTAGCAGGGCACGGGAACAACGGGAACAGGTTAAACACTAAGGGACCATTTGCAAAGACTAACATGGGAATACTGACAACACTCAGGCAAGGATCAGAAGGGCAGGGCCCTTGTTATAGTCCAGGGTGATCTGGGAATAATTAATAAATTATTTACATATGCGCGCACTGGCCCTTTAAGGTCGGGCACGAGCATGCGCGTGCACCCTATGGGACACAGCGGAGCAGAGCCGAAGTAAGCACTGGCATATCCTGGGGAGGAGATGCGGGCCAGCGCTCACAGATCCATGGCTGCGGCCGCTGGGGGGTGAGTAATCCCGACGGTCCGCGGCCATGGACGCTACAACTGTGAACTGCCAATACAAGTGTGTCGGCGATTCATAGTGTGAGCCATAAAGGAAATAAAGGGGAAGCAGCGCTCGTATAAGCACTGCGGCCCCTTTAAAACAGCTGATGGGGTGGGGTTTCGGGAGTCGGACCGTTTAGATATTGATGGCCTCAGGGGTGTATGCACATGCAAAAGTTCTTCTTGTGACGGCCCAAATTCTATTCATGGCTAACGGCCTACAGCTTTCAGCTGCATCGTTGGGTCTCCTAAGTGACCCACAGATGCAGCACTAGGAGCCAGGGGCGTTGCTAAGGTCCTAAAACATCAGGGGCAATAGCCCTACACATATACCCTACCCCAAAAAATATGTGTGTGTGTGCATGTGTATGTATATATATATATATATATATATATATATATATATATATATATATATGGGAGACAGAATAACTATAGGACTAAGACCCCTGTAGCAATGTTACTGGGTAGGATTACATAAAGCAGCTCAGCAGACTGTATTACATATGATAGAATTAGATACATGGCTCAGAAGACTGTATCACACATAATGGTTTTCCATACAGGGCCCAGCAGACAGTATTACACATGATAAGCTTAGCTACAGGACTCAGCAGACAGTATCACACATAATAGGCTTAGCTACAGGGCGCAGCGGACAGTATCATACATAATAGGCTTAGCTACAGGGCCCAGTGGATAGTATCACACATGGTAGGCTTAGATACAGGGCCCAGCAGACAGTATCACACATGCTTGGCTTAGATACAGGGCCCAGCAGACAGTATACTACATAGTAGGCGTAATGCTTGGACTCTGAAACCTGCTCCTGGTGCACGCGCTGGCCCTATGACGCACCCTACGGGTGTAAGCAGGAGGATAGAGCACTGTGCGCCGGCGTCTCTGAGGACTATAAGAAGAACACTGCCCACTTCCACATTGCCTAAACAATGTTGTATCTAACCCTGTGTTGGTCTGCAAAGATTCCCAAGCGTTATCCTGCATCCCGTATCCTGTTTCCCGTATCTTGTATCCTATATCCAGTGTCCATATTCGGTGTCAAGTTCAGTGTCCGGTGTTCGTGCCAAGTCCTGTGTCTGTGTCGACTTCAGTATCCGTATCTGGTCTCTGCGCCAAGTCCAGTGTCTGTGACGACTTCAGTATTCGTGTGAGTGCCAAGTCCAGTGTCCGTGACGACTTTAGTATCCGTGTCTGGTGCCCTTGCCAAGTCCAGTGTCTGATACGACTTCAGTATCAGTGTCCAGTATCCGAGACAAGCCGTGTTAGGCACAAGCCAGATTACGATAGTCCGGCACAAGCCAGATCCTGATTATCCAGCACAAGTACAGGTACTCTTGTTCTAGAGATTATCATTGATTCTCGTCTGACCAGCTGCTACTCTGCTACGGCGAAGCGGCTCAGTGGGTCCACATACCCCACAGTTGTGACAGTTTGCTCAGGCCATGGATCCCGCTGGTCAATCCAAGACGCCGGTCCAAGTAATGCAAACGGACATACGAGATATCCGTGTACGCCTTGATCAGCTTCTACATACGGTCAACTCTATTGCCACATGCTTGGATGTTGCTCCAGTTGCTGCTCCACCTACTCCACTACCCGCAGTCACTCCAGTCAGTTCTGAGTGCGGAATTTCATTGCCACTTCCACCTTGTTACAAGGGAAATGCAAAAATCTGTAGAGGCTTTATCAACCAGTGAAAGATCCACTTTCAGCTGCAAGGTTGCCTTTATTGTCTCCCTCCTCCCTTGCAAAGTTCTGGCATGGGCGAACCCTATCTGGGAATATGAATGGCCGGAATCTTCCAACCTACAGTTATTCTTGGAGACTTTTTGCAAAAGTGTTCGAAGAAACGGGCCTGATCGTCATCTGCAGCTGCTTCGCATCTGACTCTCCAACAAGGGGAATCGACGGTAGGAGAGTATGCCATCCAGTTCCATACATTGGCAGCAGAATAATGCCTGGAATAATGAGGTCTTGGTGGCAACCTTCTGTCCTGGGATTAGCTCCTCAAATAAAAGATGAGCTGGCGGCTCGTGATCTCCCGTCTACCTTGGATGTACCTTCTGGCTACATGGATCAACATGAGGTTCCAAGAACGTGCCCAGGAAGTTCATCGGGAAAAAAGGTCCTACAGACTGGCGCCAAACTTCCAGATACCCCTGCTACAGCCTTCGATTGTTGTCCCTGATACTTCAGTCTGAACAAATGTCAAGAACACATACCCCTTGCCGCTAATCTCTGAACTCATTGACAGAATTTGTGGGGTCAAGATTTTCACAAAGCTGGATCTACGTGGGGCTTATAACTTGATCCATATCTGCAAAGGTGACGAATGGAAAACTGCATTCAACACCCGAGACGGTCACTACGCATATCTCGTGATGCCCTTTGGATTGTGTAACACTCCAGCTTTCCAGAAATTCGTTAACTACATCTTCCGGGATCTACTGTAAGTCTGTGTGGTGGCATATCTGGACAATGACTTGATTTACTCACCAGATCTGACAACTGACCGGAAGCATGTTTTGTCGCGGTCAAGGGGGAAAAGCCTCTACTCTAAACATGAAAAGTGCGTATTCGAAAATAAATCCTTGTCCTTTCTCGTCTATATAATTTCAGATTGTGGACTCCAGATAGAACCATACAAAGTGAAGTCCGTCTTAGAGTGGCCACATCCTCAAGGTCTCTGCGCCATACAGAGATTTCTTGGTTTCGCTAATTTCTACCGCCAGTTCATCACAAACTTCTCTTTACTTACCACTCCTATCTCTGCTCTCACCAAGAAGAGAGTAAACACTAAGGTCTGGACCCCTGAGACAGAGTCAGCATTCACCAACCTCAAAAGAACCTTCACTTCTGCTTCCGTTCTTCACCATCCTGATGTGTCTCTGCAATTTTCGTTGGAGGTTGATGTTTCTTCCATTGGCATTGGAGCACTTCTCTTTCAAAGAAACGTCAAGGGTGAGGCGGTATTCTGTGGCTTATTTTCAAAGCTTTTCTCTCCTGCAGAACAAAACGACTCCATTGGGGACCGTGAGCTACTGGCCGTCACATTAGCCTTAGAAGAGTGGAGGCATTTGCTAGAGAGGGCTGCTCATCCTATTATCAGCTATATCGATCACAAGAACCTCACTTATTTACAGTCTGCACAATGACCGAACCCTCGTCATACCAGATGGCCGCTGTTTTTTTGTCAGATTACAGTTCCTGCTGCATTTCCGTCCTGCTGATAAAAATATAAAGGCCGATGCACTGTCTCGGTTATTTGAGATGGATGACTCAGAAGAGGATCCTCAACATATCATTGACCCTTCTAGGTTTATTTTTCTTAACCCTCTGCAGATTAAAGACATTCCTCCTGGAAAAATGTTTGTTCGTCCTACTGACAGGAAGAAAATTTTCATCTGAGGTCATAATTCCACGGTGCCAGGGCACTCTGTTATCCGTAAGACTCGGGATTTTATTTCTCATCATTACTGGTGGTTCACGCTGCCCAAAGATGTTGTGGACTATGTCTCCTCATGTACCAACTGTGCCCAAAACAAAGCTACCTATTCCAAGCCTGCGGGTCTACCAACCTCTGCCTGTTCCTGATGGTCCCTAGCAACATATTTACATGGATTTTATTACAGATCTTCCTCCTTCTACTTGTTGTACCACTGTCTAGGTCATGGTAGATCGTTTTTCTAAGATGGTACATTTTGTTCCTCTGTCTGGCCTTACCTTAGCTCCTCGCCTGGCAAATTTGTTTCTTCAACATATTTTTCGTCTACATGGACTGCCCCTCAATATCGTGTCTGATCGGTGTGTGCAATTCTTGCCTAAGTTCTGGAGAACCTTGTGTAAACTCTCGGATGTGAAATGTAACTTTTCTTCTGCATATCACCCACAATTCAATGGCAAATTTGAAAGGATTAATCAAGTGCTAGAAAATTATCTTCGTAATTTTATATCTGTTCAACACAACAATTGGGTGCATCTTCTTCCATGGGCTAAATTGTCTTACAATAATCACACGAGTGAATCTACTGCTTCTTCTATATTTTTTTATTGTTTACAGCCAACATCCACGTGTTCCTCTTCCTGTACTGCCTACATCTCAAGTGCCTTCAGCTAATTCTTCTTTTGGAAGCTTTCTTCAGGTCTACCAGCAAACCAAGTACGCGATCCTGCAGGAAGTGAATTGCATGAAGAAATATGCTGATAGGAAGAGAAGACTTCCTCCTCAGTTTCTTCACAGAGTCAAAGTCTGGTTGTCTTCTAAAAATATTCATCTGTAAATTCTCTCCTCTAAATTCGCTCTAAGATTTCATGGTCCCTTTATAGTTCTGCAACAAATCAACCCTGTATCTTACAAGCTTCTGCTACCCCCTACTCTCAAGATTCCCAATTCCTTCCACGTATCCCTCCTGAATCCTGTGGTCCTGAACCGGTACAGTAAATCTCCTGACTCTACAGTTGCTTCCAGCTCATCTGATGTCTTCAACGTCAAGAAGATCCTGAACTACAAGAAGGTAGGAGGGAAGACCTTCTACCTGGTGGATTGGAAGGGTTTTGGTCCTGAGGAGAGGTCCCGGGAGCCTGAAGAGAATGTGAATGCCCCAGGTCTCATTAAGAAGTTCCTCCTACGCTCTGGACCCAAGAAGAGGGGGTGTAAGCGGTACTGTAATGCCTGCGGTCGCTAACCGTCGGCCGTTCCCACTTCCTGGAAGCCGCAACTGTAGAACTCTGAAACCTGCCCAGGGTCTTCTTCGGAGACACTGCTCTCTCCTCCTCTGATGCCTGTAGAGTGCGTACGCGCTCGTCCCCAGTCTTAAAGGGCCAGCGCGCGCACCAGGGACTTTGTCCCCGACCAATCCCAGCCTGGGACTTTAAGAAAAACCCTACCCACTTCCACACATTGCCTGACCAATGTTGTATATAACCCTGTGTTGGTTTGCAAAGGTTCCCAAGCGTAATCCTGTATCCTGTTTCCCGGTGTCCGTGTTCGGTGTCCGTGCCAAATCCTGTGTCCGTGACGACTTCAGTATCCGTGTCCGGTGTCCGTGCCAAAACCAGTGTCCGTTACAACTTCAGTGTCCGTATCCGCGCCAAGTCCAGTGTCCATGACGACTTCAGTATCCCTGTCCGATGTCTGTACAAGTCCAGTGTTCGAGATTATTCAGTATCCGTGTCCTGTATACGAGACAAACCCTGTTGTCCAGCACAAGCCAGCTTCCGATAGTCCGGCACAGGCCAGCTTCTGATTATCCGGCACAAGTCATCTACCCAGGTACTCTTGTTCTAGAGACTATTATTGACTGTTGTTTGACCAGCTAGTACTCCGCTACGGTGGAGCGGCCCAGTGGGTCCACATACTCCACAGTCATGACAGTAAGCTTAGATACAGGCAGGGCCATATTTAGAGTTGATACTACCCTAGGCAATTTTAGTGCTGACACTCTCCATAACTCCCGGAGTTACGGAAATAGCGTAGCTGGCTGACATTGCGGCTCCAGCGCTGGACCCAGGAAATGTAATTATAATAATTGATTTTTTTTATGTTATTAAATATTTTTTTGTGTGTTTTTTTACAGGATCAGTTGTTGGACTACTTCAGATTTGAGGACTATTATGATGACAGCAGTTTCTTTTTTCGCAATAAAATTGTTAACGAGGGTTGTGTTTTTTTTTTATTTCAATAAAATATTTTTAGTCTCTGTATTTTTTAAACGTTATTACTACTGCCTTAGTAATGGCCGCTGGCAGATTGACAGCGTCCATTACTAAGACGAGGCTTAGTGTTAGCAGGTGAAAAGACTAACACTAACCCCCCATTATTACCCCAGTACCCACCGTCACCTGGAACTGCAGGACCTGGGCAATAAATATTGAGTTGTATTTCTCTGGTAAAACCTTCTGTGTTATACAATTTTTTTTATTACAAATGAATTTCGGCAAAAAAAAGAGAAATTTGTAAATTTCCCCTCTACATTGCTTTATTTCCTGTGAAACGCCTAAAGGGTTAAAATACTTTCTGAATGCTGTTTTGAATACTTTGAGGGGTGCAGTTTTTAAAATGGGGTGATTTATTGGGGTATTATAATATATAAGGCCCTCAAAACCACTTCAGAAGTGAACTGGCCCCTGTAAAAATAGCCTTTTGAAATTTTCTTGAAAATGTGAGAAATTGCTGCTAAAGTTCTAAGCCTTGTAACGTCCTAGAAAAATAAAAGGATGTTCAAAAAACGATACAAATATAAAGTACACATATGGGAAATGGTAACTAGTGACTATTTTGTGTGGTATTACTATCGGTTTTACAAGCAGATACATTAAAATTTAGAAAAATGCAAATTTTTGCACATTTTCTCAAAATGTTGGTGTTTTTCACAAATAAATATTGAATTTATCGACCAAATTTTTTGAGAATAAAAAAAAACGCAGTCATCAAAGTAGTCCGCGAATCCAAAGTAGTCGAACTTGTAAAAAAACAAGAACAAAATCCCAATAGTAACACACAAAAAAGCAAAACAATTTTTGTAACTTACATTTCCTGGATCCGTGACAGTAAACTAAGCAATAACAGCCCTAAGCTGTCATTGGTTAGTTTACATAAAGTGGTCCCAGGTTACCTCAGTTCATTGGCCTACTTTTCAATGTAGACCAATGAACTGAAGTAACAGAGCACCATGTGATATAAACTAACCAGAGCTGTCTTTGCTTAGTTTGGCGCAGGATCACCTGAGATGTGCCAGAATTTTAGCATCAGAGGAGCAGAACAACGAAAATGCCGGAAGTGCAGGCTCCGTTGAATAACGGAGATGACAGGCGGCCGACGGAACAAATTGACTTTAATGGGTTCCATCGGGTTTCTGTCGCGGTATCCGTGGTTTTACCGGAAACAATAGCATAGCATGCTGTGTTATTGTTTCTTGTATTTTCGGCAGAATCTGCAACAAAGGCCCCTGATGGAGCCTCCAAAGCTGATGTGAATTAGACCTGGGAGCCAGGGCCACCATCAGGAATTTCAGGGCCCCATACAGCTAAATTGTCTGGTCCCCCCTACCATGGCACCGCCCGTTAACGATGCTCTGTCCAGCACCATATCACGCTCTTTGTGTGATACATAACTAATAACTTTTTATTTGGCCAAAAGATTTTTAAGCTTGCCCCCACGACAAGTTAGACCCTTTTGGCAGGGTCCTACTCTACTCTAACTTAAAAATATATAGACTTTTTTCCTTTTTCTGCAAATGTAATGAACATAATACTTAAATGGGGTTTCCCAGTCCCTAAAAATTGATGGCCTATCCTCAGGATAGGCCATCAATAGCTGATGGTTCAGGTCCAACTACCGGGACTTTAACTGATCAGCTGTTTTGAAAGGTGCGCAGTGCTCGTACAAGCGCTGCTTCCCCTTATTTCTACTTGCTCACTGTGAATCGTCGACACAGATGTTCAATTCAATTCAATGTGAGAAGGCTGCAATACTGTAAAACGGCACTACATCCATGTCGACGATTCACAGTGAGCAAGCAGAAATGAAGGGGAAGCAGCGCTCGTACGAGCGCTACACTCGCTTCAAAATAGCTGAACGGTGGGGGTCTTGATAGTTGGACCCTGAGCCATCAGCTATTAATGGCCTATCCGTAGGATAGGTCATCAATTTTTAGGGACTGGAAAACCCCTTTAAAAGGAACCTTTTCGCACTCATTTTGCCCTAACAATGGACACAAGCCAGTGCTAAAGCTATGATTTCGCTAAAATGATGCAGCACTTTAGAGTAACACATAGTTTAGTTTAACCCCTAGGTGCACCAGGACGCAACTGTACGTCCATGTGGCCAGTGTCTTAAGGCACAGGGACGTACAGTTACTGCGTGGTTCCCGGTGCACACTGTCGGCGACAGTGTGCACCAGGAACCGGGAGGCCAGCTGTCCCTGACAGCTGACACTCCACTGTATGCCGATCAGTGGCTTATTTCCGCTGATTACGGCAATTAACCCCTTGATTGCGGTGATCGATTGCAATCACCACATTCAAGGGTTTCTAGCTCATCGACAGACCTCACGATGAAATCGTGAGGTTTTCAGATGGCTAGCATGGCGATCGGAGGCCAAGTAATGGCCTCCGTGTCTGCCATGTACAGAAGCCTATCAGGATTAGCCTCCTGATATACTTCCTGTCAGAGTGACAGGACGTCACTGCCGTTCGCGATGCACAGTGTCTGTGACAGTGTCGGCGACAGTCTGCATCGAGAACCGGGAGGTCAGCTGTCCGTGACAGCTGACACTCCTCTAGTTGTCGATCAGTGGCTCATTGCTACTGATTTCGTCAATTAACCCATTACATGCGGGACTCGATTGCGATCTCCGCATGTAGGGGGTTTGTAGCACATCAGCAGCCCCCATGCAATTGTGGGGGCTGCTAATGCTTGTGATGGCACCAGGGGGCCAGACAACGGCCCCCGTGTCTGCCATGTATGCAAGCCTATGAGGATCAGCCCTTGCTGGTCCTCGTAGACTAACTGTCAGAGTGACTGTGACGTCACACTGACAGTTGGAATACGTTACACTACCTAGGTAGTGTAATGTATTCTAGCAGCGATCAGAGCTGCAGGTAAAAGAAGAAAGTGTAAAAAGTAAATAAAAAATAAAAAATAAATAATTATATGGAAAAAATTAAACCGTTAAAAAAAACAGTACACATATTTGGTATCACCGCGTTCGTAACGACCCAATCTATAAAACTATAATGTTATTTTTACCGCACGGTGAACGCCGCAAAAAAAATAAACTAAAAGCCATGCCAGAATCACTATTTTTTGGTCACCACCCCTCCCAAAATATAGAATAAAAAGTGATCAAAAAGTCACATGTACCCGACAATACTACCAATAAAAACTACAACCTGTCCTGCAAAAAAACAAGCCCTTACACCGCTTTTTTGACTGAAAAATAAAAAAGTTACGGCTCTCAGAATATGGTGACACAGAAAATAAATTATTTTATAAAGAAGTGATTTTATTGTGCAAACGCTGCAAAACATAAAAAAACTATATACATCTGTAATTGTACCGACCCGCAGAATAAAGTAAAATTGTCATTTATAGCGCATTATGAACGCCATAAGAAATAAAGAATTTAAAACGCCAAAATCACTGTTTTTGGCCACTAAAGCTCTAAATAAAATGTAATAAAAAGTGATCAAAAATTTGCATCTAACAAAAAATGGTACCAATAAAAACTACAGCTCGTCCTGCCAAAAATAAGCCCTCACACCGCTCAATTCATGGAAAAATAAAAAAGTTATGGCGTTTGGAAGGCGGGGAGTGAAAAACTAAAATGGAAAAGCAAAAAAGGATCAGTCCTGCAAAGGTTAATTAATTTCTATTAAAAAAATAAATTATTACCACATGTGGGGTATTGTCGTACTCGGGAGAGATTGCGTTACAAATTTAGGGCGACTTTTTCTCCTTTATCCCTTGTAAAAATGAAAAAATGCAACATTTTAGTGGACAAAAATGTTTATATTCATTTTCACGGCCTAATTCTACTAAATTCTGCAAAAGACCTCTGTGGTATAAATGCTTACTAAACCCCTAGAAAAATTCCTTGAGGGGTCTAGTTTCCAAAATGGGGTCACTTTTGGGGTGTTTCCACTATTTTGTTCCCTCCAGGGGGTTGCAATCGCGACATGGCACTAAAAACCAATCCAGCAAAATCTGCGCTCCAAAATCCAAATGGCGCTCCCTCCCTTCTGAGCGCTGCCGTGGGTCCAAACAGCAGTTTATTACCACATATGGGGTATTTCCGTAATCGGGAGAAGATGCTTCACAAATTTTGGGGTGAATTTTCTTCTTTATTCCTTGTAAATATTAAAAATGTCTATGTTATTTCAGAAAAAAAGTAGATTTTCATTTTCACAGAATAACTCCAATAAATATAGCAAAATACCTGTGGGGTCAAAGTGCTAACTATACCCCTAGATAAATTCCTTGAGGGGTCTAGTTTCCAAAATGGGGTCACATTTGGGGAGTTTCCACTGTTTTGGCACCACAAGACTTCTTCAAACTCGACATGGTGCCTAAAATATAATCTAAAAATAAGCAGGCCCCAAAATCCACTAGGTGCTCCTTTGCTTCTGAGGCCGGTGTTTCGGTCCATTACCGCACTAGGGCCACATGTGGGATATTCCTAAAAACTGCAGGACCTGGGCAATAAATATTGAGTTGTATTTCTCTGGTAAAACCTTCTGTGTTATACAATTTTTTTTATTACAAATGAATTTCGGCAAAAAAAAGATAAATTTGTAAATTTCCCCTCTACATTGCTTTATTTCCTGTGAAACACCTAAAGGGTTAAAATACTTTCTGAATGCTGTTTTGAATACTTTGAGGGGTGCAGTTTTTAAAATGGGGTGATTTATTGGGGTATTATAATATATAAGGCCCTCAAAACCACTTCAGAAGTGAACTGGCCCCTGTAAAAATAGCCTTTTGAAATTTTCTTGAAAATGTGAGAAATTGCTGCTAAAGTTCTAAGCCTTGTAACGTCCTAGAAAAATAAAAGGATGTTCAAAAAACGATACAAATATAAAGTACACATATGGGAAATGGTAACTAGTGACTATTTTGTGTGGTATTACTATCGGTTTTACAAGCAGATACATTAAAATTTAGAAAAATGCAAATTTTTGCAAATTTTCTCAAAATGTTGGTGTTTTTCACAAATAAATATTGAATTTATCGACCAAATTTTTCCACTATCATAAAGTACAATATGTCACAAGGAAACAATCTCAGAATCGCTTGGATAGGTAAAAGCATTCCAGAGTTATTACCACATAAAGTGACACATGTCAGATTTGAAAAATCGGCTTCGTCCTGAAGGTTAAAACAGGCTGTGTCCTAAAGAGGTTAATCAGTGCACCTGTCACTATATCATACTGCCCGCAGTTAGGGCAACATTAACATGCCGACAGGTTCACATAAACAAAATAAAAGATACAGGATTTGTTTCGGTACAATCTTAAAACCCCATCTATGATCAAAAATAGATGCAAAAGAACAAAGGAGAAACAGCAGCATAACAATTGCGGTCACAGGGGGGCGGGTCAACCTGGAATGGGTGAGCCCCACTTAAAACTGAATCCACGTATTTAACGAAGCGTTAGGATGGTGTATGCTGTGTCGCATATAATTTCCTGAAGCTGCCCGACCTGATGTGGCAGTGGGCCTTGTGTAGCAGGCCATGAAGGCAAGAGGAGCGAGTATATGGGAGTACATTTTTTTGTCGGCTCTGTAGTCCATGCTTAAAGGGAACCTGTCACCAGCATTTCACCTATTGAACTTTACTTATCCCTCATTGGCCGCTGCTATCAAAAGTTCATCACCGTTATCCCCTCACCTAAACTCCTCCTCCGAATGTAAATAACGGTCTGCAAACATTTTGCGCCTTTTATCGTAATAATCCGGTGTCAATTTGTGCGCACATCCCAGAAGAGAATATCAATGCGCAAGCGCGGGATTTTGTGTTCTGGAGGAAGGTGAGGAGCTGTCAATCAAAAGTAAGGAGGCGGGGTAAACTCAGAAAGAATTGAGGAATGAAGATCTGACTCTTTTCAAATGAAGATCTGACTCTTTTATGCTCATTAGCATACGGTGTGGGAACACTAAAATACTGAATACTAAAGCTACAGAGCCGACTAAGAAGACACCTATAGGTTATATAGAAAATATTTTTAATCCACTACCACCAGGTATTGCTGGTTTATTAGGTGAAATGCTGGTGACAGGTTCCCTTTAAGGGGGACGAGGCTATTCAAAAGTGTGGCATGGGGCCCAGCACAATGTAGTTACACACCTGTGTGTAAATATTCTAATTCTCTATGTAACCCATTTATTCATTTTACACTTACCACTTACCTTTGCAGTCTTCTCTTCTCTTCAACAGGGGGGCATCAAGCTCACAAGTGCTTACCACACACTGAAGCTGAGCCGCTCCCTCTGCCCTATCCAGACACAGTAGTTGGTGTCACTGACTGGGATTGCTATTCAGTGCTTTGGACCTTTAGCAATAATAAAAATTATTAAGTAAAAGATTGTCGCGGGATCGAATTTTTACTAATAAAATGGTCAAAGCGGGCTGTAGGGGGCAGTTTATTTCAAGAAAGTGTTTTTTATATATTTTTTTCAACTGTGTAACAGTGGTAGTAATCGAGTTGTCTGACTCCCCATTACAATCGCTAGGGCTTGGCGTCAGCCAGAGGTGTGCTATGTCCAGCTTTGGCTGACACCAAGCCCTCCAATTACTTCAGTACCCAAAGCACCAGGGGTACAAGGAAGAGGCGAGAACCATCAGGAGCGGCCCAACCAACATAATGGGCAGCCGCAGGCTGGTGTTTTCCATCCTGAGAATTTCAGACTGCAGTTGTTTGTTTTTCTTGGCTGGATAGAGAAATATGAGGACCCCACTTTTTTTTTTCTAATCATTTACTTATTTTTTTTTAAGAAAGGCATTACACTATGCATAAATAAAACAATATATATATGAAAAAAAACGTGGAGAAGATCAATAGCTGCAGTCTGATTATCCGGATGGGAAGGTCCATGGCTATTGGTTCCTTCTCATCCTAAAAACACCAGCCTGCGACCATCCAAGGAGCCACCCATCACATTAGATGGGCCGCTCCTGATAGTCCTCGGCTCTTCCCAGTATCCCTGGTGCGTTGGGTACTGGTGTAATAGATTGGAGGGGTTAGTGTCAGCCAAAAGTGGACATGCTGCACTATTGTATCCGGTATTCTTGGTCAGATCTGCAACGGAGCCAACAACGCAGGTGTGAACAAGGCCTAACACAAAAGTTTAGTATTTTTTGAAGCAGGTTCACAAAAAATAAATAAATTACAAATTCTACTGGACCAACTGCCTCTTTAGAGACAGGCAGCAGCTTCAGGAGCACATCATAAGGGTAGGAACACACTAGGCTGATATGCTGAGTAAAACTACACAGTAGGGATGCACGATGCATCTAAAATTCAATACTGTTTCGATACCGTGCACCCCCAAATGGTGTATAGTAAAGTATAGTAACACATGAATGAGTGTACAGCCATTTCCCCGCTCCTGAGTCCTGGCAAGTGTTAGGATGATACGATGCGGCCAGCGCTGCACTAATGAGCGGCGGCAATGAAAACAGAACATGCTGGGCGCACTACAAAACACCCCCATCTTCTGTCTTTAGCGCCGGCTGCATCACCTCATGCTGACGGCACGCACTTGTTGTCAGGAGCAGGGCAATGACTGTATTACACAGCCGCAGTCCCGCTCTATAACGGCGGACATCAGAGAAACCTCTTATCTTCGCCGTTATTCCACTGAATGCTGCGAACAAAGCTGACTGCAGCATTCAGGGGAAAATTAGAAACGGGGATGCCCCTTGGATCGCATCACAGGAAACCATGTGACGCGATTGAGGGACATACCATATATGGGCAGACAGCCCAGGGTCAATTGAAGGACCCCAGGGCTGTATTACCATATTTCCTGTTGTTAGGGCCTACTGAGGTATGTCCTAACAACTACCTGTGTACTATTCGTATATAGATATATGCCAGTACATTACAGTTTAAAAATAAAGTAAAAACATAAAGAAATATTACATTTTAAAAAATACACATACAACTTTTTTTACCATTAAAATAAGTCTCAATACATAAAATAAACACATATTTGTTATTGGCGCGGCCGTAATAACCTGCACAACAATTTTTCTGCGTCATTTATGATGTGTACGCTGTAAAAAAATTAAATAAAAACTGCTTTCTTTCACTTAGGCCTGGTTTACACGAGCGCGTGCGCTTCGCGCTCGCAAAAAACGCTGCGTTTTGCGTTGGTTGCACATGCGTTTGTCATGCGTATACGCTGCGTTGCTGCGTTTTTTACGCGCGTGCGACCTGCGTTGAAAACGCGCGTAAAAAAAGGAGGGAGGCGTTATTGAGAGGTCAGCCTACAAAAAGGCAGCCTTGCAAAACACCTGCTTGCTGGGTGAACATGTTCTGAGCCTTTTTTCTTCCTCAGCAAAAAAGAGTGTTTGTTTAAACAGTTGACACGCGACTTGTCTTGCAATCCACATTTATGCCTTCTCCGTCGCTGGACCGTGTGCTGCTCGCGTGGATGATTTCACGCAGATTTGGGGAACGGGGTCCCATGCTAGAGCACCACCCACGTAGAAGAAGTAGGATTTGGGTTCATCTACTTGTGGCCCAACGTACCTCCAAAGGGCACAATCATATACTCTATGAGGACTTACGTCGTCACCCTGAGAAATTTCGAGCCTTTTGCCGCATGTCTGTGTCCACCTTTGATATGCTGCTTGCGCAGATTCGAACAGGAATCACCTACCAGAATACAAACATGCGACGTTGCATTTCCCCTGAGGAACGACTGCTTGTGACCTTGAGGTATGTGTGCCTCAGAAATTAGTGCTTACTGGATGCTGTATGGATTTCATGTCCCACATAACATGTGTTCTTTGTTGTTTCTGTTTTTCCTGTCATGTAGTTTCTGGCCACAGGCAATAGTTACCATTCTTTACATTTTGAATTTCTTTTGGGAGTGACCACCATTTCATTCATTGTGACCACGGTCATGCCTCAGCCCACGGCAGAACAGTGGCTTCGAATTTCGGACACATCTCTTACTGCAACACAATTTCCTCATTGTATTGGTGCCCTAGACGGGAAGCACATTCGTGTGAAAAAGCCCCCACGCACTGGCTCCAGATACTATAACTACAAGCCGTTTTTTTCTATCGTCTTGTTGGCCTTGGCGGACAGTAATTATTGTTTTACCATAGTAGACATTGGGTCGTATGGAAGCTCTGCTGATGACCGCATATTTAGTTCGTCCAGAATGGGTAAACGTCTTATGAATAATCAACTTGCTGTGCCAGAACCTACAATCCTCCCTGGCTCCAGCGGCCCACCAATCCCATATGTCATTGTTGCTGATGAGGATTTTGCCCTGACAAGGCAAGTAATGCGTCCATTTGCAAGTAGGGGCTTGGATGAGCGTAGACGCATGTTCAATTACCGCCTATGCAGAGCGCGAAGATGTGTCGAATGCGCCTTTGGCCTTATGTCTAACAGGTGGCGGGTGTTTCTGACAACAATGCAAATGTCACCACAGAATGTGACACGTATCATTCAAGCGTGTGTAGTTCTGCATAACTTCAGCCGCATCCATGACGCTAGTTTTGATGCTGAATATATACAAACACATGCACCCACCAGCAACACTGTGCCGCCAATTCCACTAGGGAGATCTCTCACATCTGGACTCCGAGTGCGGGAAAGTTTTGCCGCATATTTTGAGAGCCCTGCAGGAGCCGTACCATGGAGCTCGATGCCATTTAAAGGGTGTCATAGTTATTATTATTGTGTCCAAAGGTCCTAAGTGGCCCGTGTTTGGTGTTTTATGTTAGGGGCTTGTAGTGTTAGGGACTCGCAATACATGAGGACCCTTGACGTGGGTTGCGAGCTTACATCTGTTTGGGTTTGAACTTGCCATTTAGCTGGCAAACAAGTGATTGCATGAGAAACAACTTGTCTATAAAACTTGTATTTCTCATACAATCCCAACTGTCCTTTGTGTCGCAAATGTGAAATCACGTAACCGCAACGTTGAACTCTCTTTTGAATATTGGTAAACCCCAACAGATTAACTAATACCTCAATGAACGCGTGCCACTCTTTTGGGCCCTGGTAAACAGTGTGTGAATGTACAGCAACATAAAGTTTAAAAAACATGGGGAAAATGAGGAGAAGAAAATAATGTCCACACGCAATTGCAAATTGAAACACCAGAGTTTTTATGTTGACACCACACAAAAACCAAAGTGCAAAAATAATAAACATACAATTGGAAACTTGGCACCAACATGATGCAACACCTATATGAACCCAACATTGCAGGCATAAAACAAAAAACATTATTTAACATCATCCTACACGCACTTCTACAACTCCTGGTATTGATGAGGCGGGGAAGTGTAGCCGCCCATTTCAGCACCACTATGCTGTCCACGGACCTGCAGTGGATGTTCCTCTACAGCATAGTGGTGCTGATCCTGCACCTGGTAGCTGTGGCCTGGGAAAGGCGGGGCATATGTTTCTGGTGCTCTGCTATACGGTCCAAAATGACGGTCACGGGCAGGCAGAGGACCAGGGGAAAACCGGGCAGGCACTGGCCTATACTGCTGTTGTCGTGTGCGCTGTGGGTGGCTGGTTGGGATGGGCCTGGGAAATTCGAGCCGGCAGAAGGCTCGGGTAATCCTCGCCAATGGTCGATTGCTGAGAAACACCTGCGAGGATTGTTGGGTGGTGTTGCGCAGTCAATGAGGGAGATGATTGCCGACTGGAGGCGCGGCAGCCTATTGTCAGGCACCTTGCGCAGCAGTGGCACGATGCTGCGGGCAAAGTAGTCGTAGCCGTCTTCATCGGCCGCACGACGCAGGTATTCCAGTACCCTTCCGTCCACTTGTGCACCAGCGGATGCCATCTGACTGCGTCGGCATCTGGCTGGTGCACGATGGAGTGGAATTTCATCTGGGGGGACTTCTGGTGGGCCGGGCACTAGTGGCGCAGGGTCCTGTGGTGTAGGCTCCAGGGTTAGGGGCAGCAGGCGACTGCTGTGACGTTCTAGAATATAAAAGCATAATGAGAAACCACTTGTCAACAACGAACAAACAGGCTGTTTTGAGGACATGGCATGTGCAAACAAACATTTTGACAGGCAAGAGTACATTTACTTACGCTCGCATCTCCATTATATCCCTGAGGAACATTAGCTACTCTGTATAGATGTACCTCCTTTTCTTAGAGGCACCCTCGCCACTTCGGCCTCTGTCGCCGTATTCCCGACGGAACTGATCCCTGCAGCTCCTCCACCGGGTCCTAACATCATGGACTGTAGGATGAACTACAAAAACATGGTCACTCATTGTGTTCCAGCACAAACAACTCGACTGGCAAAAACATTCCGGTCCATATGTAGGTGGTTGCTGCGGTGGTGGGCAATAGATACGACACTGCGGTTGGTTTAACAGTTGTTTAATGGGTAAATTCAGAAACAGATCTCCTCCTGGTTAAAACATTTATCTTTGGGTGACAACTGTCCTCTGTAAAGGTTGGGGGCGTCGAAGGGCGTGGCTCTAGGGCTGTTCCGCCTCCTCTGTGTGGGAAAGTCTCTGGTGCACTGTCGCGCCTACGGGAGTCACACTTCCTCGTCCTCGCTTAGGGGGAAACAAGTCCAGTACCTGTGCTCTTCTGCGTCTTGATTCTCGGCTTGGGGTGGCGTCCCAGGGTCTGGCTACAGGACCTCTGCACGGCGGGACCTCTGCACGGCGGGACCTCTGCACGGCGGGACCTCTGCACGGCTGGACCTCGGCACGGCTGGACCTCGGCACGGCTGGACCACGGCACGGCTGCACCACGGCACGGCTGGACCTCGGCACGGCTGGACCTCGGCACGGCTGGTGCTGCTGGGCGGCTAGTGCTTCTGGCTGTTGGGCGGTTAGTGCTGCTGGCTGCTGGCGGCTAGTGCTGCTGGCGGCTAGTGCTGCTGGCTGCTGGGCGGCTAGTGCGGCTGGCTGGCTAGTGCTGCTGGCTGCTGGGCGGCTAGTTCGGCTGGCTGCTGGGCGGCTAGTGCTGCTGGCTGCTGGTGCTGCTGGGCGGCTAGTACTGCTGGGGGCTAGTGCTGCTGGGGGGGTGCTTTGGTACTCACTGCTCCCCTTCCTTTACACTTGTCCGGCCTGTCTCTTCCTGGTCCGGCTCTTCTTCTCCTTTTCCCTCACTCTACAGCTGCCTGCCTTGGTTCCTTGCTCCACCAATCTCACTGCCGCTTCTCTCTCTCTCTCCACCACTTCTCCCTCTCTCCGCCGCTTCTATCTCTCTGCCACCCTCCAAGGCTGCTTGCCTTGGTTCGCTGCTCCACCAGTCTCCCGGCCGCTTTTCTCTGCCACACTCCACCGCTTTTCCGCACCTCCTTCTTCACACTGCTTACCGCCCTTCTTCCTCTCCTCCTCGCGCCCGTTCCCCTCCTTCCAGTCTGTCGTCAACTTACTCCTCCTCCGTTCTTCTCGCGTCCTTCTCTCCACTTCCGGTCGCGCGTCGCCCCACTTCAGGCGCCTCCGCGCGCCTCACTTCCGGTGCATCCGCGCGCCTCACAGCCGCCGACGCCATCCCGCTCCGGACAGGTAAGTCCTCGGGGGTATTGACCCCCCTTACACATACACAGAAAAGTACATTCCACAAGGTGATGCTGCAGCGACACAAAAGAAACGTTGGCCATTTTGCTAAAGTATTGCACAAGGACACACTACTAAATAGGGAGGACATTTCATCTAGAAAGACATGTACTCACCAATTCTCTGCCGGTCTCGTGTGCTGCTTTTAGCCCATTCGCTGCTGAATAGCGCCTGGGCTATGTGGTCCCATGCCACCTCTTTGGCCGACCGGTCATGGTACGACTCCACGCGGGTGTCCCACACCTCGGGCCTCTCCTGCACAAGGCAGATTAGTTTTTCCACATCCAGAGCACGCGGCATGACTGCACTTCTCTGTCTGTAGCTTGTTATGGGCCAAACACGTTGGAGAATCTAAAGCACTTCCTGGTTTGTGCTTGTTTGGACAAGTTTTCTAAAGTCATTTACATGGACTTAACAAGTGATGCGTGAAAAACGTACGTCCCACGTAAGTGCATCCGTGTGGCATGCGTGATTTTCATGCACCCATTGACTTCAATGGGTGCGTGATGCGCGAACAACGCACAAAAATAGGACATGTCGTGAGTTTTACGCAACGCACTCACGCTGCGCTAAAATCACGGACTGTCTGCACTTCCCCATAGACTTACATAGGTGCGTACGACACGCGTGAAAACCACGCGCGTCGCACGGACGTATATCACGCTCGTGTAAATGAGACCTTACGTAGGTGCGTACGACACGCGTGAAAACCACGCGCTTCGCACGGACGTATATCACGCTCGTGTAAATGAGACCTTATAGTAATCAACCCCATCATGTTTCATTACCCATAATGGGTTAATGTGTAAGGTACATGAAGGGGTTAATTGCTATTAATGTGAGGCACATGGAGGTTAAATTCATCACACTTAGTGTCCCACATCAGAAAATGGAAGAACTTATTTTTTTTATTACTGTTGGCAAAGTATCGTTTTGGTATCGAAATCGCAATACTACACAAAGTATCGGTATCGAAGTCCAAATTCTCGTATCGTAACATCCATACTACTCAGCTTATCCGCCCCGGTAGCCGCAGGGAATTCCGCCAGCATACCCGCACCAAATAGTGGTGCAGGTTTTGTGAGGCACGCACTCTGCGGAAATCCTGCAGGGAAAAAAAAAGTTTAGACTTACTCCGGCCGTAGTCTAGGCGATGCGTCTCTCTTCTGAACGTAACCCAGCCTCCTGGGATGACGCTGTAGACCATGTGACCGCTGCAGCAGTCACATGAGATGAAACATCATGACAGGAGGCCGGGCTGCGCTAAGAATAGAGGATCGTGACGCCTAGACTGCGGCCAGGATAAGTCTAAACTTTTTTATAAATGTAGAATAAAAAAATACCTTTTTTTTCCTCATTTGTGATTTTTGCGGCAGAACCGCAGCATTTTCGCAACAGAGGAGCAGCGATTCCGCGGCATAAATTGACATGCTGCGGCTTACAAAAAAAAACACACTGCAGGTAAAACTAAATTTGCTGTGTTTGCATGAGATTTGTTCAAATCTCATCAACTCTGCTGCTACTGTTATACGCTGCGGATTTTCCGCAATGAAATTTGTTGCATAAAATTCGCAGTGTTCACGCCTAGTGTGTTCCTATCCTAATAATAAGGCCCAGTTCACACAGAGTTTTTTGTCCTTGATTTTGACTCGGATACTACGTCGGAATCAGCGCCAAAAAACATCCAAAACCGCCTCCCATTGATTTCATCTGAAATCAATGGGAGCCAGTGGCGGAAAAAATAAAAAGCAGCATGTCCTTTCTTGCCGTGGTTCCGCCTCTGACCTCCCATCAAAATCAATGGGAGGCAGAAAAAGCATTATTCGCTGCGTTTTTGTCTGCGGTCCTCAATCTCCGCGGGCAAAAACGCAGCAAAAAAGTGTGGGCAGGTCAAAATCTGCCTCAAAATTCTTGAAGGAATTTTGAGGCAGATTTTTTCTGCCTGCAAAATACTCCATGTGAACAGGGCCATACTTAATCAGCACTTTCAGACACTTTACTTACTGTGTCAGAAGAGCTGCTGGCTCCCACTCCAGTCCTCTTTGTCAAGCGATGATTTCTCCACAGGTCTTCCAGGTCCAGTTTTCCAGGTCCAGGTCCAGAAAATGGCTGGGATCGGAGAACGCCCGCCGCCGCGCTACAACTTGACTCCTCTCCCTCACCTTACGCAGCTACACTCTGGAAGAGAAGGAGGAGGAGGCCCAGGAGAGTATAATGGAGGGGGGATGTACTTTACACACAGCCCGGTGCGGTCGTGTGTGCGCCCATGAGCGGGCGTATGTGAGAGGGGCGGTGTTTGACGGCCGGGCCCCCATGACGAGAGGCACAAACTCAGGGTGGAGGGGGGGCAGTAGCTCACGACTTTACTTTGGTGAAAAGAATGGGCCCTATTGCAGGGGGCCTGTTTTTTTTCTACAAAAGGCAAGTGGCGGCAGTTGCCGGGCCCCCTTTCAGTTAGGTTTGGCCGGGCCCCTTACAGCAGTAACCCTAGTACTGCTCTGATGGGAGTCTATGGGTGATGAATGCCACTGTATGGCACAGCTATACATTAAACGTACACTACCGTTCAAAAGTTTAGGGTCACTTAGAAATTTCCTTATTTTTGCAAGAAAAGCACAGTTTTTTTCAATGAATATAACATTAAATTAATCAGAAATACACTCTATACATTGTTAATGTGCTAAATGACTATTCTAGCAGCAAACATCTGGTTTTTAATGCAATATCTACATAGGTGTATAGAGGCCCATTTCCAGCAACCATCACTCCAGTGTTCTAATGGTACATTGTGTTTGCTAACTGTGTTAGAAGGCTAATGGATGATTATAAAACACTTGAAAACCCTTGTGCAATTATGTTAGCACCGCTGTAAACAGTTTTGATGTTTAGAGGAGCTATAAAACTGACCTTCCTTTGAGCTAGTTGAGAATCTGGAGCATTACATTTGTGGGTTCGATTAAGCTCTCAAAATGGCTAAAAAAAGAGAGCTTTCATGTGAAACTCGACAGTCTATTCTTGTTCTTAGAAATGAAGGCTATTCCATGCGAGAAATTGCCAAGAAACTGAAGATTTCCTACAACAGTGTGTACTACTCCCTTCAGGGAACAGCACAAACAGGCTCTAACCAGAGTAGAAAGAGAAGTGGGAGGCCCCGCTGCACAACTGAGCAACAAGACAAGTACATTAGAGTCTCTAGTTTGAGAAATAGACGCCTCACAGGTCCACAACTGGCAGCTTCATTAAATAGTACCCGCAAAACGCCAGTGTCAACGTCTACAGTGAAGAGGCGACTCCGGGATGCTGGCCTTCAGGGCAGAGTGGCAAAGAAAAAGCCATATCTGAGACTGGCTAATAAAAGGAAAAGATTAATATGGGAAAAAGCACACAGGCATTGGACAGAGGAAGATCGGAAAAAAGTGTTATGGACAGACGAATCGAAGTTTGAGGTGTTTGGATCACACAGAAGAACATTTGTGAGATGCAGAACAACTGAAAAGATGCTGGAAGAGTGCCTGACACCATCTGCCAAGCATGGTGGAGGTAATGTGATGGTCTGGGGTTGCTTTGGTGCTGGTAAAGTGGGAGATTTGTACAAGGTAAAAGGGATTTTGAATAAGGAAGGCTATCACTCCATTTTGCAACGCCATGCCATACCCTGTGGACAGCGCTTGATTGGAGCCAATTTCATCCTACAACAGGACAATGACCCAAAGCACACCTCCAAATTATGCAATAACTATTTAAGGAAGAAGCAGGCAGCTGGTATTCTATCTGTAATGGAGTGGCCAGCGCAGTCACCAGATCTCAACCCCATAGAGCTGTTGTGGGAGGAGCTTGACCGTATGGTACGCAAGACGTGCCCATCAAGCCAATCCAACTTATGGGAGGGTCTTCTGGAAGCATGGGGTGAAATTTCTCCCGATTACCTCAGCAAATTAACAGCTAGAATGCCGAAGGTCTGCAATGCTGTAATTGCTGCAAATGGAGCATTCTTTTCAAATAAAAATCATTATTTCTAACCTTGTCAATGTATTGACTATATTTTCTAGTCATTTTGCAACTCATTTGATAAATATAAGTGTGAGTTTTCATGGAAAACACAAAATTGTCTGGGTGACCCCAAACTTTTGAACGGTAGTGTATATCTTCGGGAGCACTCAACATCACTGTCACAGTGTCATCAGGAGCAGTTCCGCAAATTACGGCCTAGATACACTTCCCAGGAAACAGTATCACACATGGTAAGCTTAGATAAAGGGCCCTTGTGTTATACTGTCTGCAGGGCCCTGTATCTAAGCCTACCATATGGTAGGCTTAAATAAAGGGCCCATGTGTCATACTGCCTGATAGGCCTTGTATCTAAGCCTACCTTGTGGTGTTCTTAGATACAGGGCCCAGCAGACACTATCACAACATGCTAGGCTTAAATAAAGGGCCCATGTGTCATACTGCCTGATAGGCCTTGTATCTAAGCCTACCTTGTGGTGTTCTTAGATACAGGGCCCAGCAGACACTATCACAACATGCGTGATACTGTCTGCTGGGCCCTGTATCTAAGCCTACCACATGGTAGGTTCAAATACAGGGCCCATGCGTACATTTTAGGCTTAGATACAGGGCCCATATGTGATACTGTCTGCTAGGCCCTGTATCTAAGCCTACCACAAGGTAGGTTTAGATACAGGGCCCCAGCAGACAGAAATATTATACTTACCCTACTCTTCGCCTCAGGGCGCAGCACAGGTCCTGACGTCCACGTTCTGCGTTGTGCTCTAGTCCAGACATCTTTAGCATCATGACGTCACGACGCTAAAGACGTCTGGGACAGCTCTGCAATCGGAGCGAAGAGGGTAAGTATACTGTTACTGTGGTAACAGGGGCCCGTGTAGTTCATTACATAGGCTCCAGTTACTATAGTAAATGTAAATAGGTGTGGTACGGGGGGCCGTGGGCAATTGCGACCACTGCGACCCCTATAGCTACATCACTGGATGGCCACTGTGAGGCTAGGCCATACATTTTTTGGGACTGGACAACCCCTTTAATCATGTCCCCCCTAGTCGTCTCTTTTCAGGGTTAAATAGTTTTAATCCTTTTAATATTTCCTCATAACTTAGATTCTCCGTGCCCCTTATTAATTTAGTTGCTGTTCGTTGTATTTTTTCCAACTCCAGGGCATCATTTCTATATACTGGAGCCCAGAACTGAACTGCATATTCTATATCTATATTGTTATTACTTTTTTAAATCTCATTAAGGGATTATTATTTTATTTCTTTATTCTAAATTTATAGCGGAGAAAATCAATAAAGAGCTTTTTTTACAATAAAGTTTTTATTAGTTTTTTAGAGAAAAGACAAAAACCAATCAGGGAGAATACTCAACATGAGGATCTCCCCAAAACACATAACATGAAATAACACATACAATACAATACAACACATCACAGGGATACATCGATAATAAAATACAGTATACATAAGGAAAAAAATGCACTGTTATACATAAAGCCATCTATAGGACAGGAGACAAAGCACTATAAGTGAACGGGCACCTGCCAGAATGCATATCACACTATCAAAATCAAGCAAGGGGAAAAGAGCAGTGTGGGTTAATCTGGGATTAGAGCAAATTCGGTCCACAGATTCCAGGCTTTTTAAAATTTCTTAGACGTCCACAACTTTTCCATAAAATAGGAAAACTGAATTTGATTAACTAGTTCCGCTTTAGTCAAAGGATCAGCCAATTTCCAATAAAGAGCTTTACGCCACTTAAGTGGCAAACAAAAGTAGCAAATTTAGGTGCATTTTTGCGCAAAAATGTGCAACTTTTTACCCTTTTTATTCTGCTCATGCCACTTTTTAAAAAAGAGAGCAGAGATTAACTGAAGGGAGCAGGGCCAACTGCAGACCAACAAAATTACTTTAATTTACGCCAGAAATTATAGCGGAAATTTACGGAAGCCTGTAGCTGGTGTAGAATTCACTTTGTGGCACACAAACCGTAAAAGATGCAATCAATTTATTAGGAGGCATGCTTCAGGCTTATACTGGTGCATGAAATGCCAGTCTTAGTAAATCTGCCCCATAATGTATTAGCATACTTCAGTATGCTAATACTTTATGATCTGTGTCATTATGACAAAGGCTTTTGCTAGGGCAACACTCAGTGTGCCCTAACAGTAGGCGGAGTCTACAGACAGGGGTCTCTTCTAGGTCCCCAGGGCTGACTGTAGAGGTGTTCCTTAATCCCTGATCGTGTCATCAAGAATTATACAGGGACCGATCACTATTGACCGCGGAAATCAAGTAGTTAAACGGCTGGGACTGGGAATCACTCCAGTGTGGCATGGGATACTCATGTAGTACTTACTCTATATCACTGTAAAAAGGTGGCGCTGTAGAAAAAGGTCCCTTATTAGAACTTATTCAAAATTGACATGCCTATTCTGACATATGTTAGACTGGATACATAACCCTGATTATTTTTCCAACAGTACTCATAAAACTAACATAGCTGCACCCCGGGGACTTGTTACGTGTTTACACACTAATTTTTACAAAACTGCCGCAAATTATTAAGTCATCTCTTTTATTGAGAAATACAATAATCACGTGGAAGGAAATGAGGAAGATATTTAATATGCCTTTTTTCTCTCCAAGAGAATATCCTTGTTGGACCATCTAGAATTCCCACAAGGCAGGGAGAACAAATGTTTTCAGGCATGGAGGGATAAGGGGATAACAGAGGCGAAGCAACTTATGCATATTAATGATCGTAGATGGCTTATGCCAACTGAGCTCAAAACCAAATACACTCTACATGACAAACAATGTTTCAAAATATCCCATGTATTATCGTTCTGTAAAAGCAGACCTGCTGATCTGAGTATCGAGACTATCAAAAACAAATTTGATGAAATTGCAGGACCAGAGCCACGTAAGATAAAGTTTCTATAAGGCCCTGTTCAGATCACATTTTTTTTTTATCCTTTGAAAGGTACTGGTTTTCTTATTCCAGGATTAGAAAAAAGGTATCTTTTAAAATAAAATGCACCATGATGCCTATCCAGTTGCATCCTGTTACCATTGACTTCTATTGTAAAATATACAGGATCTGTCTGAATCCTGTTCTTCAACAAGACAGAAAAAAAAGAAATCAGCTTAATTTTTGTGTCCTGTTGCATCCTGTTTGGTTATTTGGACCAAAAAATAAAACCGTACCTTTCAACAGAATGCAAAAACATAATATGAATATAGCCTTATATTAGGCTTTGAACACACAATTTCTCAAAATCTCTGTCAATAAGATATTCACAAAGTTGGAATCAATAACTCAAAATAAGGAAATTAGAGAGAAAATCTTAGAAGGTTGGGCAAAAATATGTGCATGTAATATTAAAAAACGTTGGAGGGAGTCTTTCTTTAAATGAATCCATCAGGCAATCTATAGTTTTAATTTACCTGCCATCCTGATGTGTCAAGATCGTTTAACTTTTTGTCCTAAATGTAAAGATCTTGCCATTGATCTCTGGCACAGAGTTTGTTCCTGTATCTGCTTGTAAGACAGGCAGTTATACCACACAAAATAGTCGCTAATTAACATCCCCCATATGTCTACATTAGATTGCCATCGTTTTTTGAACATCCTTTTATTTTTCTAGGACGTTACAAGGCTTAGAACTTTAGCAGCAATTTCTCAAATTTTCAATAAAATTTCAACATTTCAATTTTTGCAGGGGCCAGTTCAGTTGTGAAGTGGCTTTTAGGCCTTATATATTAGAAACCCCAATAAAGTCACCCCATTTTAAAAACTTCACCCGTCAAAGTATTTAAAACATCATTTAGAAAGTTTCTCAGCCCTTTAGACGTTCCACAGGAATTAAACCAAAGTAGAGGTGAAATTTACAAATTTAATTTTTTGTTGTTGCAGAAATTCATTTTTAATCCATTTTTTTTTTTAACACAAAGTGTTACCAGAGAATACTATCTCTGAATCACTTGGATAGGCAAAAGAATTCCAGAGTTATTACCACATAAAATTACACATGTCGGATTTGAAAAAATGGTGCTGGTCATTGAGGCATCGATGACCCTTGGTCCTGAAAGAATTAATCCTTTTTTTTCTGTAACACAGAAGGTTTTAGCAGAGAATTGCAACTCAATATTTATTGCCCATGTTCTGCAGTATTAGGAAATATCCCACATGTGGCCCTAGTGTGCTACCGGTCTGAAGCACCAGCCTCAGAAGCAAAGGAGCACCTAGATCATTTTGGGCCTCCTTTCTATTAGAATATATTTTAGGCACCATGTCGGGTTTGAAGAGCTCTTGCGGTGCCAAAACAGTGGAAATCCCCAACAAGTTATCCCATTTGGGAAACTACACCCCTTAAGGAAATTATCTAGGGGTATAGTGAGCATTTTGACCCTACAGGTTTATTGCAGAAATTATTGGAAGTAGGCCGTGAAAATGGAAATCTACATTCTTTCAAAGAAAATGTAGGTTTAGCTAATTTTTTCTCATTTCCACAAGTACTAAAGTCGAAAAAGCACCACAACATTTGTAAAGTAATTTGTCCCAAGTAAAACAATACCCCACATGTGGTCATAAACGGCTGTTTGGACACACGGCAGGGCTTAGAAGGGAAAGAGCGCCATTTGGCTTTAGGATCTAATTTAGCAGGAGTTTGCAGAGGCCATGTCGCATTTGCAAAGCCCCTGAGGGACCAAAACAGTGAAAACGCCCAAAAAGTGACTCCATTTAGGAAACTAAACCCCTTGAGGAATTCATGTAGGGGTGTAGTGAGCATTTTGACCCCACATGTGTTTCATAGAATTTATTACAATTGGGCAGTGAAAATAAAAACAATCCTTTTTTTTCAATAAGACGTAGCTTTAGCTCAAAAATTGTAATTTTCTCAACAACTAGAGGAAAAAAAAAAAAACAACATTTGTAAAGTAACTTCTGTGGAGTACGGAAATACCCCATATGTGGTCATAAACTGCTGTTTGGGCACACGGCAAGGATCTGAAGAGAAGGAGCGCAATTTGGTTTTTGGAGTACAGATTTTGCTGGATTGGTTTCTGGTCACTATGTAGCATTTGCAAAACCCCTGTAGGACCAAAACAGTGGAAACCTCGCAGAATTGACCCCATTTTGGAAACTACACCCCTCAAGGTATTCACCTAGGGGTGTAGTGAGCATGTTAACTCCGCAGGTGTTTTGAAGAAATTAGTGTGCACTCGATGTTGCAGAGTGAAAATGGGATTTTTTCTATAGATATGCTAATATGTGGTGCCCAGCTTGTGCCACCATAACAAGACAGCTCTCTAATTATTATGCTGTGTTACCTGGTTTTAGAATCACCCTACATGGGGCACTAATCTTTTGCCTGGACATTCGACAGGGCTCAAGAGTGAAAGAGTACCATGCGAAATTGAGGCCTAATTTGGCGACATATAAAGTATTGGTCCACAATTGCAGGGCTCTGATGTGAAGTAATAAAATAAACCCCTGAGAAGTGACCCCATTTAAGAAACTACACCCCTCAAGGCATTTATTAAGGGGTGTAGTGAGCATTTTTACCCCACAGGTCTAATGAAATGCGGTGCAGATGGTGCAAAGTAAAAATTTACATTTTTCCCCAGATATGCCAATACAGTGGCAAATATGTAGTGCCCAGCTTATGCCACTGGAGAGACACACCCCAATTTTTTTTTATTGCGGTGCCATATATGTGGAAGTAAACTGCCGTTTGGGCACACTGTAGGGCTCAGATGGGTGGGAGCGCCATTTAGCATTTGAAGCGTACATTTTGCTTGGTAATAGTTTTGTTTGAGTATTACTGGTATTTCAGTTTATAATGTGGGGGTACATGCAAGCTGTGCGGAGTACATCAGGGGCATAGTCAGGTGGTATAATAATGGGGTAAACAATAAAATAATCCATAGATGTGTGTTATGCTGTGACACAATCCTGTCTGCACAGGCCGGTGTCGCATTAATAAATGGTATCTTTACTTATCCCCCTTTTGGACCACACTCCGCACCTTTGCAGTTTGGGGAATTTTGCTGGGAAGTGTTGTCCTAGTATAATATGTGCACCCTCGCTTCTAGCAGATATGTTTTGGCCCTCCCTTTCCTGGTTCCCTAATTTTAGGGCCCCGATAAATCGCCTCTTGAAATAGACAAAAGGTTCCTCTCTGATCTGCACAACCGCATATTTTTATTTCCTGACTTATTGGAGCCTTAAGTAATTTTATTTTTTCATAGACGTAGTGGTATGAGGGCTGTTTTTGCGGGACGAGCTGTAGTTATTATTGGTACCATTTTGGGGTACATGCGACTTTTTGATCACTTTTTATCCTATTTTTTGAGAGACAAGGTGACCAAAAAACAGCAATTTTGGCAAAGTTTTTTTTAGGGTTTTATTATACAGCATTCCCCATGCGTAATAAACTACATGTTACCTTTATTCTGCAGGTCAGTACGATTCTGGCGAAACCTAATTTATGGCACTTTTTTATGTTTTACAACTTTTTGCACAATAAAATTACTTTTGTAAAAAGAATGTACATTTCTGTTGCCATGTTCTGAGAACCATAACGTTTTCATTTTTTCGTCGGCGGAGCTGTACGAGGGCTTGTTTTTTGCAAGACGAGCTATAGTTTTTATAGGTACCATTTTTGGATACATGTGACTTTTTGATCACTTTTTATATCAATTCATGTAGGGCAAAGTGACCAAAAAACTGAAATTCTGGCATTGTTTTTTACGTTTTTTTACGCTGTTCACCGCGTGGAATAAATAACATAATATTTTTATAGTTTAGGCCGTTACGGTCGCGATGATATCAAATATGTATGGTTTATTTATTTTTTTAATAATAAAGGACTTGATACGTGAAAAAGGGCGATTGTGTTTTATTTTATTACTTGAAACTTTTATTATATTTTTTATTACACTTTTCTTTAGTCCCACTAGGGGACTTGAAGGTCCAACTGTCAGATTTTTTTCTAATAGATTGCACTACCTATGTAGTGCAATGTATTAGATCTGTCAGTCATTCATTGACAGCAAGCCAATTAGGCTCCGCCTCTGGGTGGGGCCTAATCGGCTTCCGTAATGGCAGACAAGAGGCCATTGTTAGGTCTCCTGTTGCCATAATAGCAGTCGGCAGTCGTGCAATTGCAGAGCACAGCTGCCGATCTGCTAACAACCACAAAGATGCAGCGATCGCATCCGATCGCTGCATCTGAGGGGTTAATGGCAGGGTTGGGAGCTAGCTCCGGTTCCTGCCATTACAGGTGGATGTCAACTGTAACATACAGCTGACATCCACCGCTGATGACGCCAGCTCATCCCCTGAGCCGGCACCATCTTGCCAATGGCTACGGAAGCCTTTCAGGGGTTGAAAGTTTTCTGTGCTAGGCACACCGGGAGGCAAGTATTAGGCCTCCGGTTCCAATTGCAGCCAATGACACCCCGGCATGTTCATTGCTGGGGTGTCGATGAGCTGCAAACACCTTAAATGCAGCGATCGCTTTTGACGGCTGCATTTAAGGGGTTACTGGCGGGGATGGAAGCTAACTTCAGTCCCCGCCATTACAGCAGGATGTCAGCAGTAAGATACAGCTGATATCTGGGGATGATGGCACCGACTCAGCATATACGACATTTTGCTGGAAGCACTGGCTTTCCATGACGTATACTTATGACAAATGTTGGGAAGAGTTTAAAAAATCAAAGCTGAGCTCTGATTGGTTGCTGTGTACAGAGTCACTTTGTCTAAATAATGATGTAAGTGGCCTTAATTACGTATAGTGAAAAAACTTTTAACTGTGAATGGAAGTGCCAGAAATAGTTAGGGTATGTTCACACGATGAGAGGCATTTACGTGTGAAAAGACAGACTGTTTACAGCTGCCTCGTTTCACACGTAAATGCTCCTCCTCGTAATTTACGAGGCGTCTGAGACGCTCGTAAATCTTGAGCTGTGCTTCATTGAGTTCAATGAAGAACAGCTCAAATTACGTGGCAAAGAAGTGCCCTGCACTTCTTTGCCGAGACAGTCCATTTACGCGTCGTCGTTTGACAGCTGTCAAACGACGACGCGTAATTTACAGGTTGTCTGCACAGTACGTCGGCAAACCCATTCAAATGAATGGGCAGATGTTTGCCGACGTATTGCAGCCCTATTTTCACACGTAAAACGAGGCATAATACGCCTCGTTTACGTCTGAAAATAGGTTGTGTGAACCCAGCCTTAAAAATGAGTGCTTGGCTGTTTCTGGCAGTTCCCTTAAATTTTTATGTGGCAGCACGAGCATGGCCAACTCTTTTACCAGGAATTCTAACTTGGGGCCCCTCATACTCGGCAACAGTGGCTGGCGCAGATGTTGGTCCTCCCTTCTATCATTCCTTTATACTTGTCTAGCTGACCGGTTGTAGTAGTAAAGGGTTTTTGTGGGTCATCCCCTTGAATCCATTACATCTCTTTGCAGACGCTATGAGTTGGTAGCCTTGATTTCATATGTGCTTCCTTTCAGAAAAGATCTGTACACATGTGGTCTGTTCTAATGTGATGAAACTTACACATACACATCAAGATTTCTGATATATTGCACACAGCATGTCTTGTTCATGCATTGCATCATAGAAGTAAATAATTGTATTTAGTGGAAGGATTGAAAATGCTTATAACAAAAGTAATTTCCTCCTAACGTCATTATGATAAGGCTGAGAAATCCTTTTCAAAGTAATTAGTTCAGCATGTTTAGATGATTTAATCCTGTTTGAACCTTTTTTCTTTATCTAATAATAATCTAAAACACACAGTAAGCTAATTACATTGAGGTACAATCATTTTTAAACATAATTAAAAGATAATCCAATTATTAGCACATTTCAATACAAACTACCACCTTCTTCCAAACTAAGCAAAACTAAGCACAGTGAAATGGTAGGACGCCTATAATGTGTATAAATTAAAGTTGATAAAACTGCAATACAAGGTTATAAAACATTTACAAGAAGGGAGGGAACTGCTTGTGTGCAGACACATTATGTACATTATGTAACTGTGGGTAAAATCTTACTAATGTCTTGGTCCTACAAATTTCTGGGTCCCCTCTTAATCACCTTAAAATACTGCTCCGTTTAGCATAATTTATTGCTCATGCTAGCAACAAGAGCATGGAGATGCATTTTTTTTCATTCAGGGTTTGTTTTTGGGGTTTTTTCATGGATTCTGCAGAAATTATATATTTTTTTTAATTTAGCACTTTCTTGAAGAATAAAAGGCTTTTGCAATAGGTTGTTTGTAAAAAAAAAAAAAAACCCTCCCTCCCTAGGGCACCCACTGAACTGCATATTAACGTTGCACTGTTGCTCAAGTCCGTGCATGCCCACCCCCCACATTCTGTTGGGAAAGTGGCGCTGGCCAAATGGCTGTCGGCACCAGGCTGTGCAAGGAAAGAGGTAGGAGAACAATAGAGGGTATTTAGCAGGGAAATAAGGTGAAGAAAAGTAATTGGGAGAGGGGATTAGGGGTGGGGTTCAGTAAGGGAATAAAGTACCTGCTGTAAGGGGATAACAGATGGTTTATAAACTTACAGGGTAAAGCAAGACCCACTCAGCCCTTGTCGCAAGTGTGTTTTGTGATATAAGATGTTCTGTGTTGTTAGATAGAATTGCAACATTTCACACAGATGGAGCCGTTAGCTACTGGCAATGGCAAGCTAACCACAGGCTTTGCGGCAGGGTTTCTAGTCTGTGATGAGGGGCACAGGCTGTGTGGCAGGTCCCTGGTTCAGCTGGACTTGGGCAACATCAATGGTTTCTCGGGGAGCCAGTGGAGGTGCACGGGCACTGCTGGCTCTTAGTTAACGGGAGGGAAGGGGCAGGCGTGCCACAGTTTATTGTGTGAGATGCCATAATCTGTTGGGTCACCCAACTGTATAACTTATTATTATAAATGGAGAGTTGTTCATGCTATTGCCATTATTTTTGTATGATATGGCTTTTGTGTGGTTATTTGTGTATAACCCCTTAATGACCAGCCTATTTTAGACTTTAATGACCAAGCCATTTTTTTTCCATCGTCTCATTCAAAGAGCTATAACTTTTTTATTTTTGCGTAGACATAGCTTTATAAGGTCTTTTTTTTTGCGGGACAAGTTGTAATTTTTAATAGCACCATTTTGGGGTACATAGAATTTATTGATTAACTTTTATTAACTTTTTTTTGGGAGAGAATAGAAAAAAACCATGTGGTATAAACAATACGATAACTTTATTCAGCGGGTTGTTGCGATTGCAACGATACCAAATTTGTATAGTTTTTGTATGTTTTATTACTTTTACACAGTGAAAACACTTTTTTTTCAAAATTATTTGTTTTTGTGTCTTTATTTGAAGAGCCATAACTTTTTTATTTTTTCGCCGATGCAATTGTATGAGGGCTTTTGTTTTTGCTGGACGACTTGTAGGTTTTATTGGTAACAATTTGGAGTAGATGCGACTTTTTGATCACTTTTTATCACATTTTTTTTTAAGGCTGGATTCAAGGAAAACAGCAATTTTTTCATGTTTTTTTATTCTATTTTTTACAACGTTCACCGTGCGGGTTAAATGATATAATAAGTTTATAGTTGGGGTCGTTACGGACGCGGCGATACCAAATATGTGTAACTTTTTTTACTTTCTTTTGTTTGTTAATAATAAAGCAGTTTGTAATGGGGAAAAGTGTGTTTTTTATTTTATTTTTTTATTATGACTGTCCGCTTAAAATGGACGGGCATCTGCTAGGCCATGCCTCTCAGCTAGGTCATGCCTTTATTAGGCCCCATGGCTGCCATCAGAGACTCAGACACTCAACGATCTTATCGCCAGGTGTCAGTGGGATGAGAGGAAACTCCCTCCCTCTCTCCAAAACCACTCAGATGTGGCGCTCGCTATTGAGGGGTTAAATGGGTGAGATCGATACTGATATCGATCTTACCCGTTCGAGCAGGGATGCCCCAGCCCTCACCTACCTCTGGTAGCTGAGAGGAGGGAGATTTAACATCTCCCTGCTCTGTTTATTTATTCTGATGCAGCGCCGTAAAAAGGCTATTGCATTGGAATAAAGCCCGTTAGTGGCCACTGTAAAAACACTATGGGGCGGTCACTAACGGGTTAAGGATTGGGGGGTTTACCATGTGCACTACATATGAAAGAGATCCTAACAATCATAAGCTGATGCTTATCTTATAAATAAAATCTGTCAAGAAGCTCAGTGATCAAATAAAGGTGGGGCTGAATACTGGCTAGTTTCTACTCTATAAGGGGGGATTCACACGAGCGTGTATTCGGTCCGTGCGGGCCGCGTGGTTTTCACGCGGCACGCATGGACCAATACAAGTCTATGGGGCAGTACAGACAGTCCGTGCTTTTTGCGCAGCGTTTGTCTGCTGCGCAAAATGCGCGACAGGTTCAATAACTCTGCGTATTTCGCGCATCACGCACCCATTGAAGTCAATGGGTGCGTGAAAATCACGCGCACCACACGGAAGCACTTCCGTGGGACGAGCGTGATTCGCGCAACAGCAGTGAAAAGGATGAATGAAAACCGAAAAGCACCACGTGCTTTTCTGTTTCCGAACATCCAAACGGAGTGTCTTTGCGTACCGAACTTCACCGGGTTCGGCCAAACTCGTTTTGGCCGATCCCGGCAAAAAAATTATCGGTACGCGACGTCAGGAGATAGTCACTGTCCATGGTGCTGAAAGAGTTAAACTGTTTCAGCACCATGGACAGTGACTTGCGATCCCAAAATACATTAACCTGTAAAAAAAACCCGAAGTTCTAACTTACCGATTACTCCTGTCTCCTTCCTGCAGTCCGACCTCCCGGGATGACACTTCAGTTCAAGTGACAGCTCCAGCCAATCACAGGCCAAGCACAGGCTGCAGCCAATCACAGGCTGCAGCGGTCACTTGGACTGCTGCGTCATCCAGGGAGGTGGGGCCCGATGTCAAGAGAGGCGCGTCACCAAGGACGCGTCACCAAGGACGCGTCACCAAGGCAACGGCCGGGAAGTTCTCGGTAAGTAGGAACTTTATCTTTTTTTTTTACAGGTTTTTCGCTGTTGTGTTCGGCATTCACTGTCGAGGGTGCTGAAAGATTTAGCTCTTTCAGCACCTTGGACAGTGACGGGCGTCGACAAGCCTCATCTCTATGATGCCGGCTGCGCGAAAATCACGCAGCCGCGCATCAGACACGCATGACACACGCAGCTGTCAAATGGTTTTTGCGCTCGCAAAACGCCGCGTTGTTTGCGCGCGCAAAAACGCAACGCTCGTGTGAATCTCCCCTAACAGTAAATTACATTGTTGTGAAAGCAAATGTAGCACACTTACTGACAAAATATGTTACACCTATTTGCTTAAGGGTATGTGCACACACACTTATTACGTCCGTAATATACGGACGTATTTCGGCCGCAAGTACCGGACCGAACACAGTGCAGGGAGCCGGGCTCCAAGCATCATACTTATGTACGATGCTAGGAGTCCCTGCCTCGCTGCAGGACAACTGTCACGTACTGAAAACATGATTACAGTACGGGACAGTTGTCCGGCAGCGAGGCAGGGACTCCTAGCGTCGTACATAACTATGATGCTAGGAGCCCGGCTCCCTGCACTGAGTTCGGTCCGGAACTTGCGGCCGAAATACGTCCGTATATTACGGACGTAATTAGTGTGTGTGCACATACCCTAACAAGTGTGGCACAAAATTGTCTAACAGAAAAAAATGGCTTAGTATCCCATAGCAACCAGTGCGCAGCTTCCATTTCTTAAACTGCTCATGATAAAGGAATGCTGCACTGTGGGGGGTTGTGATGGGCAGCAAGGCCATTGTTTCTGGTAGACAGCTTTGATAAATAAGGGCTGCTGTCACTGTAGTGTTAAAGGGAAGGTGTCACGAAAAAAAAATATTTTTATATGTTATTGCTTTTATTATGTCATTAAAATACATTTTATTTATTTGTGTTTTTGTGTTGTACTTTTTTCTTTCTTTTACTTCTCTATGGGGGCTGCCATTTTTTTTTCATCTCTGTATGTGTCGATTAACGACACATACAGAGATGGAATACGGCACATACATCCCCATAGAGAATGCGAACGGGAGCCGTTCCATTCACTATAGCATACGCCGACTGTGTGGGAACGGCGCACAGTCCAAAAGGGAGGTCTTCGGCAGAGCGACATCCGGCGCCATTTTCATGTGGACCGGAAGCCGCGGCCGGACAGTAAGATGACTACTTACGGTCGCGGCTTCCGTCCATATGTTCAGAAGCAAGGACTAGGAGCGGAGGCAGCGGCAGCGACAGCGGCGGTGGCAGGAGCAGGTAAGTTATGTTTGTGTATGTGATGTGTGTGGATGTTCGTGTTATACTGTGTGGTTACCACTGTATCAAATCCTCCTACACTGTGCATTCGCTCAAAAAATGGCGGCACACAGTTTTCTAGCGACACATTCCCTTTAACACCTAAAAAAAATGCTGGGTTGCCATATCGCTTATACGTTCAATTACGGGAATGCTTCAGGCTACAATCTGAGTGGGTTTGTTTAGATTAGGTATCCAAAATACAGGAGGAATAAATAATCCTGCCCAAACAAGATAACAATTTGAGAGGTGAGGGAACAGTAGAAACAATAGGTAGAAGGCGGTGGTTGAAGAAGATGAGTTATCTCTCTAGGAAATAATTAGTGTAAAGTAGAAAATAGATAATCACTTGTGAAGTGGTGGGTTTTGAGGTGAAATGTAGTGAGTCTGGAAAGTCTGATAGTAGGAACTTCCGGATAAGGAAGTCCATTCCAAAGATTGGGGATACCCATAAGAAATCCTGTAGCCACAGATGGGATGAGGAAATAATGCAAGGGGGACAAGAAGGTCAGAGGAGGAGTGAGAGCAGATTGGTTGGTATCTGTGGGTGAGGTTAAAGCTGTAAGGTAAGAAAAGTATGAAAAAGATTTGAAGATGAACCATAGCAATTTTTTATTTGATATCATGTTGACTGGAAACCAGTGAAGAGGGTGGCAGTGAGGACCACAGAAGAAGAATAGTGGTAGAAACATACAAATCTGGCAGCAGCAGTGGTAATAGATTGGATAGGCAAGCCTTGATTGGTTATCAGCAGATGGAAGGTTAACATAGCTTTTATTCGATTTTCTTCACATTCTATTTTCTTATTTTTTTACAGGGTAAGTTTATTCAGTTTCTTGTATCTGGTTCTTTATACATGACCCAAAGACGCAGCATGTTGTTTGAATCCTTGAAAAAATAATTCTACAGAATTTATATAAATTGATGCACAGGGCATAATCTTGGTAAATGAGGGGATCAGGAATGAAATTAGATGCTGTATATTATTGGTAGGTGAGAGGGGGTTTGGGTGAGCCTGTGAGAGGAGGGTTTGACTAAACATCACCATAGGGGTTTCATAAGGACACAGAGAGAAAGGGTTATGGCACCATGGTAAATGTTTGGAGTGAAAGTATTACTTACAGAGCAACTTCCGGCAAACCATAAAAAAAGAAGCATCCATAATATTTATTGTCTCTATAAAATTGTAAAAAAAAACTATTGTAAACATCTTAGGCTCTGTGTCCATCACATTTTTGGCCTACAGTTAACGTATATCCCCATTGAGTTTAATGTATTCGTTAAACTTATACGTCATGAACATTCATGACCATGTTCATGACTTATACGTTAAATGGATACCATTATAGTCTATTGATGACAGATGCCACTGTTATAGTCGGATTATACGTCGCCCATACAGTTAAACGTATACATTATGACAGGCTGTTTAAAAGCTCATGACATACAATACTATACAATAATTTTAGGCAGTTGTGGAAAAATGAGCCCTAGTAAGACTGCTTTGAAAAATAGAAATGTTAATAGTTTTTTTTTATTATCAATTAACAAAATGCAAAGAGAATGAACAGAAGAAAATCAAAATCAATATTTGGTGTGACCACCATTTGCCTTCAAAACAATATCAATTCTTCTAGGTACACTTGTACAAAGCCATGGATTTTGTAGGATAATAGTCAGGTGTATGATTAACTAATTATACCAAACAGGTGGTAATCATCATTTTCATATGTAGGTTGATACATGGTCATTCACTGTAAGGGTATGTTCACACGCGTAACCAAAAATGTCTGAAAATACGGAGCTGTTTTCAAAGAAAAACAGCTCCTGATTTTCAGAAGTTTTTTAAGCCACTCGCGTTTTTCGCTGCGTTTTTTGCGGCATTTTTTACGCCCGTTTTTGGAGCTCTTTTCAATAGAGTCAATGAAAAACGGCTCCAAAAACGTTCCAAGAAGTGACATGCACTTCGGAACAGAACGCCGTTTTCCCATTGCAATCAATGGGCAGATGTTTGGAGGCGTTCTGCTTCCGATTTTTCGGCCGTTTTTCTGCGGTTTACAGCCCGAAAAACAGCCGAAAATAAGCCGTGTGAACATACCCTAACAGAAACAGCTGTGTAGGAGACTGAAAACTTGGTGAGGAACAGCCAAACTCTGCGACAAAGGGGAGGTCGTGGAAGACAGTTTCATTTTTACAGGTCCACCATGGCAAGACTAAGCAAAGCAACAAGACACAAGATAGTTATACTGCATCAGCAAGGTCTCTCTGAGGCAAAGATTTCAAATCAGACTGGGGTTTTCAAGCTCTTTTGAAGAAGCACAAATAAATAGACAACGTTGAGGAGCAGTGGTCAGCCAAGGAAAATTAGTGCTGCAGATCAAAGACACATCATGCTTACTTTCCTTGACCAGCAGTGCCACAAGCTCAGAACTGGCAGAAACCAGTAAGACCCAGGCAAAACCCCTCTACTGTTTGGAGAATTCTGGTCAGAAATGGTCTTCATGGAAGAATTGCGCCCAAAAAGCCATACCTTTGATGTGGAAACAAGGCCAAGTGACTCAACTATGCATGAAAACATAGGAACTGGGGTGCAGAAAAATGGCAGCAGGTGCTCTGGACTGAGGAGTCAAAATTTGAAATATCTGGCTGTAACAGAAGGCAGTTTGTTCGCCAAAGGGCTAGAGAGCGGTACAATAATGAGTATCTGCAGGAAACTGTTAAGCATGGTGGAGGTTCCATGCAAGTTTGGGGTTGCATATCAACAAATGGAGTTGGGGATGTGGTTAGTATTAATGGTGTCCTCAATGATGAGAAATACAGCCAGATACTTATCCATCATGCAATACTATCAGCGAGGCATCTGATTGGCTCCAAATTTATTCTGCTGCAGGAAAACGACCCCAAACATACAGCCAATGTCGTTAAAAACTATCTTTAGTGTAAAGAAGAACAAGGAGCCCTGGCAGTGATGATATGACCCCCACAGAGCTCTGATCTCAATATCATAGAGTCTGTCTGGGATTACATTAACCCCTTAATGACCAGCCTATTTTAAACCTTAACCCCTTCCCGACATTTGACGTATCCATACGCCAAAGTCGGGTAGAGGAAGTATGGAGCGGGCTCACGCAGTGAGCTCGCTCCATACGATGCCGGTGTCAGCTGTATGCTACAGCCGACACTTCAGAGTAACTAGCGGCATCGCGCTCGAGCGCGATCCCACTAGTTTAAGTCGTTAAATGCTGCGGTCAATACCGACCGCAGCATTTAAATCGTCAGAAAGAGGGGGGCGACCCCCTCTAACAGCTCATCGCGCCCCCCACAAAGCAAACACGGGGGGGGGGGCGATGGTTGCTATGGCTGCCTGGGGGCTTAATGAGTTAAATTAAGTTTTTTTTGTGTAAAAATATTAAAAATTAAAAGTCCAAAAAACCCCCCTTTTCCCATTTTCCCCCTAGAGCATAGCAAAAAAATAAACATATTTCGGTATCGCCACGTCCGTAAAAGTCTGAACTATTACAATATATCATTATTTAACCTGCACGGTGAACGGCGTAAAAAAATTAATTGTAAACGCCAGAATGTCTATTTTTTGGTCACCTAATCTCCCACAAAAAATGAAATAAAAAGTGATCAAACCGTCGCATGTACATCAACATGGTATTATTAAAAACGACAGCTTATCCCGCAAAAAATAAGCCCTCATACCACTTAATTGACGGAAAAATAAAAAACGGCTCTCGGAATTTGGCGACGCAAAATAAATTTTCTTTTTTACACTTCACTTTTTACATGTAAAAGTAGTAAACTATAGAAATAACTATATATATATGATATTGCCATAATCGTATTGACACACAGAATAAAGTTAACATGTTGTTTTAATTGCACAGTGAATTCCGTAAAAACGGCGCGCAAAAAACCATGGAGGAATCGCTGTTTTTTTCATTTTCTACCCCACAAATAATTTTTTCCCATTTCCTAGTACATTATACGGCAAAATAAATGGTGCTACGAAAAACTACAACTCGTCCCGCAAAAATCAAGCCCTCATAGTACTATGTCGACGGAAAAATAAAGACGTTATGGCTTCTAGAATGTGGGAAGGAAAAAACGAAAATTAAAATCTGAAAGTTGTTTACGACGGGAAGGGGTTAATGACCAAGCCATTTTTTACGTTTTTCCATCGTCGCATTCCAAGAGCTATAACTTTTTTATTTTTGCGTCGACATAGCTGTATAAGGTCTTGTTTTTTGCGGGACAAATTCTATTTTTTAATAGCACCATTTTGAGGTACATATTATTTATTGATTAACTTTTATTAACTTTTTGGGGGGGGAATAAAATAAAAACTGAAATTTCGCCACACTTTTGCACGTCCTAAATCTACGCCGATTCAGCGGGTTGTTACGATTGCAACAATACCAAATTTGTAACGTTTTTGTATGTTATAAATGCAGCTGTATGAGGGCTTTTTTTTGGCGGGAAGACTTGTAGTTTTTATTGGTACCATTTTGGAGTAGGTGCGACTTTTTGATCACTTTTTATCACATTTCAGGATTCACAGAAAACAGCAATTTTTCCATAGTTTTTTATTTCATTTTTTACGGCGTTCACCGTGCGGGTCAAATAATTTAATCAATTTATAGTCGGGGTCGTTACGGACGCGGCAATACTAAATATGCATAACTATTTTACTTTATTTTGGTTTTTTAATAGTAAAGCAGTTTGTAAGGGGAACATGTGGGTTTTTCATTTTTTTTTTCACATTTTTTTTTAATGAACTTTATTAAACTTTTTTTTTACTTTTTTACTAGTCCCACTAGGAGACTTTAATATGCGATCATCCGATCGCTATTATAATACACTGCAATACTTATGCATCAGAATAAAGCCTGTTAGTGACCGACGTGAAAAGGTGTATTAGCGGTCACTAACGGGTTAAAAGACATCCACAGAAGATCTGCGGTTAGTTCTCCACGATGTTTGGAACAACCTCCATGCCGAGTTCCCTAAAAAGCTGTGTGCAAGTGTACCTAGAAGAATTGATGCTGTTTTGAAGGCAACAGGTGGTCACACCAAATATTGATTTGATTTAGATTTCTCTTCTGTTCATTCACTTTGCATTTTGTTAATTGATTTAAAAAACTTCTATTTTAGAAAACAATCTTACTTTGAAAATATTTTAGGCAGAAAAATGCTGCACAGTACTGTATATGTTAAACTTGATGTATACTACTGTGTGGCATGCGTCACATATAAATGCCTATGTTAAAAAGAAGTATACAGTATAAGTGGTATACCTTTTTTTGTGGGATCCTTTCGAGCGGAAATAGAGTAGTCTACTACACTATTCCATCCTCAAAAAGAAGGTATATATACTAGGCCGCCAGAGGCCAAAAGGACACTCTTTTGGCCTCCATTGGGCCAATGGAGCCCTATGGACACGTTTAACATATACGTCGGGAGCTCTCCCGACATATAAGCTAAACGTAGGGCCAAAATGTCGTGTGCACAGAGTCTTACAGATATTGTGATACTGTTTAAGCCATTTCAAGGCTATGTATACACATGTGATTGCATTATGTTTAAAGAGGCTCTGTCACCAGATTTTGCAACCCCTATCTGCTATTGCAGCAGATAGGCGCTGCAATGTAGATTACAGTAACGTTTTTATTTAAAAAAAACGAGCATTTTTGGCCAAGTTATGACCATTTTTGTAGTTATGCAAATGAGGCTTGCAAAAGTCCAAGTGGGTGTGTTTAAAAGTAAAAGTCCAAGTGGGTGTGTATTAGGTGCGTACATCGGGGCGTTTTTAATACTTTTACTAGCTGGGCGCTCTGATGAGAAGTAACATCCTCTTCTCTTCAGAACGCCCAGCTTGTGACAGTGCAGATCTGTGACGTCACTCACAGGTCCTGCATCGTGACGGCCACATCGGGACCAGAGGCTACAGTTGATTCTGCAGCAGCATCAGCGTTTGCAGGTAAGTCGATCTTACCTGCAAACGCTGATGCTGCTGCAGAATCAACTGTAGCCTCTGCTGCCGATGTGGCCGTCACGATGCAGGACCTGTGAGTGACGTCACAGATCTGCACTGTCACAAGCTGGGCGTTCTGAAGAGAAGAGGATGTTACTTCTCTTCACAGCGCCCAGCTAGTGAAAGTATTAAAAACGCCCCGATGTACGCACCTAATACACACCCACTTGGACTTTTACTTTTAAACACACCCACTTGGACTTTTGCAAGCCTCATTTGCATAATTACAAAAATGGTCATAACTTGGCCAAAAATGCTCGTTTTTTAAAAATAAAAACGTTACTGTAATCTACATTGCAGCGCCTATCTGCTGCAATAGCAGATAGGGGTTGCAAAATCTGGTGACAGAGCCTCTTTAACTATCACACCAAAAAACACAAGTGTTAATTGAAATGTACTTGCTTTTTGTGTTGTGCTTTTTTCATGTACTACTTCCTCTTCCTGAATCTAGTTTACATGTTGGAAGTGAAAGCGTACCATAAACAGGCTAAAAAATAAATAAATCTCTCAATGTACACTATATGGACAAAAGTTTTGGAATACCTACACATTACATGTACAGGAGCTTTCATGACATCCCATTCTAAATACGTAGGCTCCTCTTTGTAGCTAAAACTGCTTCCACTCGTCTGTGAAGGCTTTCTACATTTTGGAGTGTGTCTGTGGGAATTTTTGCCAATTTACTCAGAAGGGCACTTGTGAGGTCAGACACTGATGTTGGACGAGAGGCTTGGCTCGCAATCTCCATTCTAGTTTACATAGTTTTTACATAGATAGTACGGTTGAACAAAGACACATATCCATCAAGTTCAACCAAGGAATGGGAAAGGGAAGGGAAGCATTTCTACACATAGGAGCTAATATATTTTTGCTCTTGGAAATTATCTAAGCCTTTTTTTAAAGCCATCTACTGTCCCTGCTGCGACCAGCTCCTGCGGTAGGCTATTCCATAAATTCACCGTTCTTACTGTAAAGAAGCCTTGTCGCCTCTGCAGCTTGAACCTTTTTTTCTCCAGGCGGAGGCAGTGGCCCATTGTTTTTTTAGAGTGTTTTACATGGAACAGCATTTCACCATATTTTTGGTATGTGCCATTCATATATTTATATAAGTTAATCATGTCCCCCCCTTAGTTGTCTCTTTTCATGGCTAAATAGGTTTAATTATTTTAATCTTTCCACATAGCTTAGATTCTCCATGTCCCTTTGTTGCTCTTCTTTGTATTTTTTCCAAGTCAAGGGCATCCTTTCTATGAACTGGAGCCAGTGGCGTAACTACTGCTATAGCAGCCGTAGCCCACAGCATGAGGGGGCCCGTGTCACCCGCCGGCACGGCCCCCCCCCCCATGGCCGCTGGCTCTGCTAGCAGCTGCCATGGCTGCTACAGAACGACGCCACTGAAGGGGTTGTTCCTACAAAAGACATGCAGACATGATAGGGGATACATGTGTGATTGCTGGGACGCCCAGCGATAAGGAGAACGGGGGACCGAAAGTCCCCCGAAGTTCTCCATGACAAACCTCGGACTTCCGGGGTCTGTCAGCAGCTCCATAGAAATTACTTGTGCATCTGTCGCGCTTGTGCGCATGCGTGACCAGCGCACCTTTCATTTTTATTAAACTGTGCAGACGCCGGAAGTCCGAGGTTTGTCATGGAGAACTTCGTGGGACTTTCGGTCCCCCATTCTCCTTATCGCTGCCAGCGATCACACATGTATCCCCTGTCCTGTGGATAGGGGATGCATGTCTTTTGTAGGATAAACTACAGGCCGTTTTTTTTTGAGGGGGGGGCTATATGGCGTTATCTTCAGGGGGGTCTGTATGGCGTTATCTACAGGGGGGTCTGCATGGCGTTATCTACAGGGGGTCTGTATGTCGTTATCTATGGGGGGCTGTATGGCGTTATCTACAGGGGGTCTGTATGGCATTATCTACAGGGGGTGGAATCTATAGGGAGGCACTATCTACAAGGAGGGGTTGTGTGATACCCAGAGGAGGGGGGGCCCTAGTCAAAAGTTTTCTATGGGGCCCAGTCTTTCCTAGTTACGCCCCTGACTGGAGCCCAGAACTGAACTGCATATTCTAAATGAGGCCTCACTAATGCTTTGTAAAGTGGTAATATTACATCCCTGTCCCGTGAGTCCATGCCAGTTTTAATACACAACAATATCTTGCTGGCTTTAGAAGCAGCTGATTGACATTGCATGCTGTTTTTTAGTTTATGATCTACAATTACACCCAGATCCTTCCCAACAAGTGACTCCCCCAGTATAGCTCCCCCTAGGACAGATGCATAACTTTACATTTATCTACATTAAGCTTAATTTGCCAAGTGAATGCCCAAACACTTAGTGTGTTCAAATCAGCTTGCAATTTACGAACGTCTTCCATAGACTGAACAATACTACATAGCTTGGTGTCATCTGCAAAAATAAAAATAGTTCTATTAATCCCATCCTCTATATCATTAATAAATAAGTTGTATAATAGTGGTCCCAGCACAGAAACATGGGGTACACCACTTATAACCGGGGACCATTTAGAGTAGGAATCATTGACCACAACTCTCTGGATACAGTCCTTGAGCCAATTCTCAATCCAATTACAAACTATACTTTCTAAACCTATAGTCCTTAATTTAATGTCTTTGCAAGTCCAAAAACACTATATCCACAGCGGCCCCTCTGTCTAGGCTTCTGCTCACCTCTTCATAAAAACAAATCAGGTTGGTTTGACAACTTCTGTCTTTAGTAAAACCGTGCTGACTGTCACTTATACTACTAGTTCATCCCAAAGGTGTTCAATGGGGTTGAGGTCAGTGCTCTGTGCGGGCCAGTCAATGTCTTCCACACCAAACTCCCCCAACCATGCCTTTATAGACCTAGCTTTGTGCAATGTGGCACAGTCATGCTGGAATATACGAGGGCTTTCCCCAAACTGTTCCCACAAAGTTGGAAGCATACAATTGTCCAAAATGTCTTGGTATGCTCAAGCATTAAGATTTCCCTTCACTGGAATTAAGGGGCCTAGGACAACCACTGAAAAACAACCCCATAGCATTATCCTCACTCCACCAAACTTGACAGTTGGCAAAATGTAGTCAGGCAGGTAACATCCTGACATTTGCCAAACCGAGACTCGTCCATCAGACTGCGGTGTACAGAAGCTGGATTCGTCACTCCACATAACACGTTTCCACTACTCCACAGTCTAGTAGCGGTGTGCTTTACCACTCTATCTGATGCTTGGCATTGTGTTTACTGATGTAAGGCTTGCATGCAGCTGCTCAGCCACGGAAACACATGCCATGAATCTCCCGGCGCACAAATTTTGTGTGGATATTAATGTTTGGAACTCTGCAGTTATTGAATCAGCAGAGCGTTTGTAAGGGGGCGATACTGCCCTTCTAAAGTGAACTGTCTTCCCTGTGCATCTTTCAGGTTTAGTGGCACTTTTATTCTGTGTTATCTGTATCTACTATGTGTTATCCTGTGTATGCCTGTCACATTATTAGCAGCCACAAGGTGTCACTGCAGGACGAGTGACTGAGGAGACAGAGCTGTGTGACACAAAGTGGAAGTCAGGGGGAGCCATGTGACACGGTGGAGAGAGAGAGACAGACAGAGAGAGAGGCTGCAGCCTGTGAGGAAGAGTTAGGGTCTTCTTCAGCCTGAAGAAGTGAATGGAGGCTGAATTGCATCCTTATTATCCAGGAACAGCAGAAGAGAGTCCTGTGTTTTACTGATTCTCTGAATGGAGCAGCTCTGATATGGTGAAGAAGTCTGCTGAAAGCTACAAGACCCTCAGACTCTCCTATTGGCACCCAGCAGACTCTGCAAGACAAATTTAGGGTATGTTCACACGGCCAAATTTCAGACGTAAACGAGGCGTATTATGCCTCGTTTTACGTCTGAAAATAGGGCTACAATACGTCGGCAAACATCTGCCCATTCATTTGAATGGGTTTGCCGACGTACTGTGCAGACGACCTGTTATTTACGCATCGTCGTTTGACAGCTGTCAAACGACGACGCGTAAAAATACAGCCTCGTCAAAAGAAGTGCAGGACACTTCTTTGGACGTTTTTGGAGCTGTTTTCTCATAGACTCCAATGAAAACAGCTCCAAAAACGGACGTAAAAAACGCTGCGAAAACGGCGTGAAAACGCCGCGAAAAATGCGAGTTGGTAAAAAAACGTCTGAAAAGCAGGGTCTGTTTTCCCTTGAAAACAGCTCTGGATTTTCAGACGTTTTTGTTGACTACGTGTGAACATACCCTAAGTGTTACATTGTAGAGTTCTGCTGAAGCAGAGTGTGTTGTTATCTGCAAAGCTGCTGTTTAATGGCGAGTTGGTCTTAAAGGGACGGTAGCCTGCAAATTGCCCTGTTGGCAGAGTAAATTGCATTGCTTGTGATGTTTGCAAGCAACCGCTCGAGTGTGTTACCGGTGATACTGTGAAAGGCAGTGGTTAACCGCCACTAGGACCCGCAGTGGCGTAGCAGCGACGTTCTCTAAGTTCGTGGCGCAACCAAGAGCAGAGGGCTCCTCCCTTACTCTTGGAGTAGGCCGTGAGGTAGTGGGGTGGTTCCCGCAGTGACCCACGGAGGCGCAGTAGGAACAACGACCGACCGGTCGGACACGAATATTAGACGCAACCGGTACAGAGTGGGACTCCTGCGTTCAGTTGAGGTCCCCGGCCTCGAGTTGACCACTCAGCGTATTACTACTGTAATTCACATTAATAAAATACGAAAGAAACCAATTGTCTCCTTATTGCCGCTCTACACGTTGACAATTTTTATGAACTATGCTGGCCAATAAGGGCTTTTAAAAATGAGCGCTAATCCATGAGACAGCTTGTTTATTGGCGCTCGTTTGCTCCTTTCACAATGATTGGTTATGTAAGGGGACGAGCGATTGTTACTACGATCGCTCATCCCCATGCATTTGCATCATGTCCGCAGCACATCTCCCTGTTTACACAAAGATGTGCTGCCATCATTGCTAATTTTTATTGCTGCATAAATTATACGATTAGCCGATGAATGAGCTTTTGCTCATTCATCATCTGATCGTTGCCTTGTTTACACACGGCAATGATCCAGAACGAGCGTTAATGTGAACGCTCGTTTGCCTGATCATTGGCCCATGTTTAAGGGTAGTGACTTTATGTGGCCTGCCACTTTGTGACTGAATTGCTATGGTTCCCAAACTCTTCCACTTTGCAATAATATCTAGGAATATCTAGGAGGGAAGAAATTTCACAAACTAACTTCGGTGGCATCCTATTACAATACCACTCTTGAATTCAGTAAGCTCCTTGGAATGACCCATACTTTCCTAAATGTCTGTAAGGCCGGATTCACACGAGCGTGTGCATTTTGTGCGCACAAAAGGTACATAACTGTTCCGTGTGTCAGGAGTGTATTATGACACTGTTTGTATGTTTGTAAACAGAAAAGCACGTGGTGCTTTTCTGTTTACATTCATAGTTTTTACTGCTGTTGCGCGAGTCACGCGCATCACACGGAAGTGCTTCCGTGTGCTGCGTGTGATTTTCACGCACCCATTGACTTCAATGGGTGCGTGATGCGCGAAAAACGCACAAATATAGCACATGTCGTGAGTTTTACGCAGCGGACACTCGCTGCGTGAAACTCACGGACTGTCTGAACGGCCCCATTGACTAACATAGGTCCGTGCGAGGCGCGTGAAAATCATGCGCGTTGCACGGACGTATATCACATTCGTCTGAATAAGCCCTAAAGGTGACTGCATGGCTAGGTGCTTGATATTATACACCTGTGGCAATGGGATTGAATGAAACACCTGAATTCAGTCATTAAGAGGTGTGTCCTAATACTTTTGGCCATATAGTGTATGTTAATGTAATGTTTGCATTGCATCTATTGAGATTAATGGCAACATTTTTTGATAAAAATATAATTAGGGTGCCATAGTTTTGTGTGCATTATATGAATGGAATTTTTGTCTCTGCATGAGACTGCTAATGAGCTTGCAAACAGTTTTGTCCTTTGGGCTGGGACGGGCCTGGACCTGGGCCTTGCGCGTCCCGAACCCAACACTTGCCGCCATCATCTCCATCAGGGCCTCTATATTCACTATATACTTTCCCAGTCATCGACCCTGAGTCGGGTCCTCTTTACCTCTGGGCGCATCGCTTAGTCGTGACAGTGGTGAGAGTCAGGACATTATATGTGCAACAGTGCGGCACAGATAATATCCTCACTCTGAATGGCATCAAGACCCAGTGCTGCGCAAGGAGTTAAAGAGGACCCGACTGGAAAAGTAGATGGTGAATACTTTCTGCTGGGGCCATGTATCTAAGCCCGTTTTGTGTGATTGTCTCTGCTGGGGCCATGTATCTAAACCTATTTTGTGGGATACTATCTGCTGGGGCCCTATAGCTAATCCTATAATGTGTGAAACTGACTGCTGGGGCCCTGCATCTAAGCATATAATGTGTTCATGAAATTAATGAATCAGACAGCATGGAGTCACCCCCACAAATCCTTAACAAATTTGTATGATGGCACCTTCAGACGGATATTACTAGAGGACAGCCAGACCTTTGTGCCATGGAGAAATTGAGGAGGTTCTCTTCTCCTTGTGTCTGCCTTCCGGTCGACTGCCAGTAAGATGGAGGATCAAGTCTGCTGCCAGATCTGCAGGAATTCCCTAAAAGCAGAGTCAGCTGCTGGTACCTCGGACGTATCGGGCACCGGGAGAGGAATTCGTGGGTGTTGGTCGTGGACAATGAAGTACAGTGTATTCCTTGTGAACTCGCTGGTGTGATTATTATATGAGAACTCAGCCCACGGTAGAAGCTGCACCCAGTCATCATGCTGCTTGGAGATGAAGTGGCGTAGGTAGTTCTTCAAGATCTGATTGATCCTCTCGACCTGACGATTGGACTGAGAATGGTAGGCTGAGGAAAAGTCCAACTTCACCCCGAGGAGTCCGCAGAGGGCTCTCCAGAATTTCGAGGTGAACTGAACCCCACGATCAGACACAATATGCCGCGGCGAGCCATGCAGGCGGAAGATCTGTTGGATGAAAAGGTTGGCCGGTTGAGGAGCAGAAGGAAGACCGGTCAGCGGAACGAAGTCATCTTCGAAAATTGGTCCACCACCATCCAGACAGTACTGCATCCTGCAGAGGGAGGCAGGTCCGTAACAAAGTCCATAGCTATATGCTGCCAGGGAGCATCGGGCACAGGCAGCGGCTAAAGCAGGCCAGCAAGTCTGGAGTGAGCGACCTTGTTAGCTGCACACCGAGCAGGAGGAAACAAAGTCCATGATGTCACCACCAAAAATGATGGGCAATCAGATCTTGGGTCTTACGGGTACCCGCGTGACCTGCCAGTCTGGAGCAGTGTCCCCAGCGGAGGATTCTCCTTCTGTCAGCCAGGCGCACAAAGTTCCTCCCTGGAGGAATGTCCCCAACTTGCAGGGGGTTGACAGAGACAATGCAAGATGGGTCAATAATATTCTGTGAAATTTCCATGGTGTCCACTGTCTCGAATGACCTGGACAAGGCATCGGCCCTCACATTCTTGTCAGCTGGGCAATAATGGAGCTCAAACTGGAACCTGGTAAAGAACAGCGACCACCTGGCCTGACGAGGGTTCAGCCAATGGGACGTCTGGAGATAGGTGAGATTCTTGTGGTCCGTAAAAATCAGGATGGGATGAGCTGCACCTTCTAGTAGGTGTCTCCACTCCTCCAGAGCCAATTTGATGGCCAGTAGCACGGGGTTAACGGGTTTAGACATGACAAAGAATGAGAGGAGCTCGGAGTGGAGAGCGCCTACTTGGTCACAGCTATAATTGGGTCTGGCAGAGCTAGTCCATTTACAGATGCAACCACCAACGGCCTCTCCAGAGGGGTAGTGGGCAATTGGAGAAGATCCACCATGTCTCTACGAATGAAATTAGCAGCCGACCCAGAGTCCAGATATGCAGAGACCCGATGCGTTTTTTTGCCGGACATTATGGTCACGGGAATGGACAGTTTAGACAAAAGTCCCTCTTTATCCAAGGTTGTCTCTCCTACCAACCCTAGGTTTTGGGGACAAAGACACACAAGATGGCCTCCGAGGCCACAATTTAGACAGAGTCCCGAGGTGCGTCTGCGTTGCCTCTCCTGGGTAGATCATGTAAACTGGTCCATTCTCACAGACTCCTTAGGAGGGTCGGCATCTGAGGAGAGCAGGGGTTTCTGCAAAGTAGGGACTGGACTAGGGAGTCCTCCTTCCCAACGAGCTTCTTGGAGCCGTTCTCGGATCCTTATACCAATCTGGGTGGCCAGAAGGATGAGGTCATCCAGGGTAGATGGTAGATCTCGAGCGGCAAGCTCGTCCTTAATCTTAGGAGACAGTCCCTGCCAGAATGTAGCCACAACAGTTCTCCCACCAGGGTGCGGAAGGTGTGGCATACTCACCCACGGAGGTGTCTCCCTGGCGTAGGTTCAGCAAGGATCCGGCTGCAGACGAGACTCGTCCAGGCTCCTCAAGCACCGTGCGAAATGTCCGGAGGAATCCCTGGAAGACACGGGTCTCTGGTCCTTGTCTCTCCCAGATAGGATTTGCCCATGCAAGGGCCCTCCCAGTGAGGAGAGAGACGATGAAGGCGACCCTTGCGCCATCAGACGAAAATGCCCTTTCATACAGGCTGAAGTGGATCTGGTACTGGTTCAAAAATCCACGGCAGGTCCTCACGTCTCCATCATAGCGGTCAGGAAGTGGCAAAGAAAATTGGGGATCAGCACTGCCAGGAGGTGTAGTCGGAGAATCAGTACTGCCAGGAGGTGTAGTAGGAGGAATGGCAGCTTGCTCCTCCAGCCGACGTGCAATAATGTTCAAGGCCTGGAGGAGTTGGACCTGTCGAGACCGGAGGTCTAGCATATCCGCCCGCATCTCTTGTGACGTCGTCATGGTCTTGGATCGACCAGCGGGGTCCATGGCCTGAGCGTACTGTCACGTTGGGTACGTGGACCCACTGGGCCGTACTGCCTTGATGGTATGGCAGCTGGCCAACAGGACACAGGTCACACTCTATAGTTCATATAGTGTACCTGTGGTAGCTCAGACAGTAGCAAGACAGGCTCGGCTGGGACTAGGCAGCAGGCAGGCAGCAGGCAGGCGCCAGGTGTGGAGAAGCAGGACAGGAGTGGAACTCAGCACAACACGACTTCAGCTCAGCCCGGCACTTGACCAGGATAGCACGGGATACAGGTTACAGGCAGGAGGAACGGGAAACACTGGGAACTGGAAAACACTAGGAGACCATTTGCTTAGACAAACATAAGGTAGGACAACAATGCTCAGGCAAGGCAGGAAGGGGCTGGGCCCCTCTTATAGTCCAGGGTGCTCATGGACTAATTTTTACTAAAACTCAGGTACGCGCGCTGGCCCTTTAAGAGCAGTCACAAGCGTGTACGCGCACCCTACAGGACCCGGCCGAGGTAAGTTGAAGTGAGCACTGGCGTCTCCTGAGGAGGAGGCTGGGGCCAGCGCTCGCAGATCCATGGCTGCGGCCGTCAGGAGGTGAGTGAGCCTGACGGCCTGCGGTCGTGGGCATGACACTAGCATTACCAGTGTGGGAAGGGCCTTTCCAGCCTAGTACAAACATCGCTACAGATGGTCAGATACTGGATCGTACCCGACTCTTCCCTGCACCTCTGGTGGCGGTTTGACTACCTGGGTAATAATGGGGGTGTGTTAGCCTTTTCACCGGCTAACACTAAGCCCCACCTTAGTAATGGACTCTGTCAATCAGTCAGCGGCCATTACTAAGGTAGTAGCACTATATTTAATAAAAACACATTAAAAAAAATATACTTTATTGAAATTTAAAAAAAAAAACACAACCCTCGTTAACCATTTTATTGTGAATAAAAAAACACAGTAATCGAAGTAGTCCCCGAATCCAAAGAATTCCAACAACACAACCTGTAAAAAAAAGCAAAAAAAGAATAATTAGTAACAAATAAAAAAGCAAAACAATTATTGCACTAAGGCCTCATGCACACGAACGTAAAAACGCCCGAAATTACGACCCGTAATTACGGGCCCATAGACTTCTATTGGCCACGGGTACCTCCCCGTATGGTTACGGGAAGGTGCCCGTGCCATTGAAAAATATAGAACATGTCCTATTTCAGGCCGTAATAATGGCACAGGCAGGCCCATAGAAGTCTATGGGGCTACCGTAATTACGGGTGGCTACGTGTGTGCACCCGTAATTACGGGAGCGTTGCTAGGCGATGTCAGGGGATAGTCACTGTCCAGGGTGCTGAAAGAGTTAAACGATCGGCAGTAACTCTTTCAGCACCCTGGAGAGTGACTACCGATCACAATATAGATCAACCTGTAAAAAAAAAAGACGTTCATACTTACCCAGAACTCCCTGCTTCTTTCTCCAGTCTGGCCTCCTGGGATGACGTTTCAGCCCATGTGACCGCTGCAGCCAATCACAGGCTGCAGCGGTCACATGGACTGCTGCGTTATCCAGGGAGGTCGGGCTGGATGTCGAAAGAGGGACGCGTCGCCAAGATAACGGCCGGGTAAGTATGAATTTCTTTTACTTTTACTGCGGAAAGGGCTGTCCCTTCTCTCTATCCACCACTGATAGAGAGAAGGGGCTGCCGATTAGTGCAGTGCAATTTTGCAGCGAATACGTGCCCGTGGAATACTGGTGACACCGGACCCGTATTTACGCCAGTATTTACGGAAGGAAAAGAATACGTTCGTGTGCATGAGGCCTTACTGTTTCCTGGGTCCAGCGCTGGAGCCACAATGTCAGCGAGCTAAAAGTGCCTAGGGCAGCATCAACTCTAAATATGGCCCTGATTTGACCTACACTCTCCCCCCTGGCTAAGTGGGGGCTTAACCTCTTCCTCCTTCTATGCCCCTCTTCCCTCCTCCCACAGGACCTCTGCCACCCTCTGTGCCCCCCACCACAAATGAAGGTTCAAAATCTTCTTCAGTGTCCCCTGCACACCATAAGACCCTGACTGCCATTTTTTGTTCCCCATAGTACCCCTACCACTTGCTGCCCAGCATTTTACCGGAAAATATAGTGCAGCATGCTATAATTCAGTCTGAATGTCCGCTGCAATATATATATATTTTGGGCCATGATTGCGTCAACAGTAAGTGTGAACTGGGTTTTTTTATGTGCGGTTTTCAGTAGCGGACATTCTGGCCGAATTTGGTGCGACTTTTCAGACGGAATTCCCTGTGGCACCTAGGGCGGATATGCTCTGTGCTTTTACACAGCGTATCCACCCTGTGTGAACATAGCCTAAAAGTTAGCAAGAACAGATGGGAACAAGTCCTTCCTGTCCCAATGCTTTGCGTTTCAGGTTAGTTTTTAAATTAACTATTATGACTAAGAAATACCATAATTATGTGATAAATTTTTTTAAATATCAGTTTGTTCCATTTTTTGTAACCGTGTAACTAAAGGATAATTAGAGTGCACTTGGCGGGTTAGCTGGATTTTAAGGCTGGGTTCACACACACTATTTACGGACGTAATTCTGTCACTTTAGCCCCGAATTACGTCCGAAAATGCGGCTCAAAAGCGTCATTTTTTTTACGCGCCGCTGTATAAAGGCGGCGCGTAAAAAAGACGCCTGCGTCAAAGAAGTGCATGTCACTACTTCAGACGTAAATGGAGCCGTTTTCCATGGACTCCATGGAAAAACAGCTCCAATTACGTCCGTAATGGACGCAGCGAAAGACGCCTGCACATGCCATTACGGCTGAAATTACGGTGCTGTTTTCTCCTGAAAACAGCACCGTAATTTCAGCCGTAACGGACGCTGCCATGTGAACATACCCTTACATTGCACACAGAACTGATAAATGTTCATTGTCAGGATGGCGGGGGTTGTGGGGAAGGGGGGGCATTCAAAAGTTTGCTATGGGGCCCAGTCTTTCTTTGTTATGCCCCTGTCTTTTTTGTCTGGCAAAATTGCGTAAAACATGACGTAAACTCAATGGAGCCTATTAAAGTCAATGGGTGCCAATGAAGTCCGTAATGCGATTGATTTGTCATTGTCATGTTTGTTACATTTCTGTTTATATAAGGAAACTGAAAAACAAACACAGATGTGAATATAGCCTTAGTCTGCCTTGTTGTGTAAAAGTAATTATTAAGCTATAATGTCTTCAGTACTTTTTTTGAGGGGGTAGGGGGCGAAACATATGCTTTTGATCTTGGTTCAAGAATCACCCTTGCCTACCTCCCAGGGTTCTGCCTTCTCAATATTCCTGTGGGCACCCCACCTATCATCTCGCAGCTTCTTGCTACCTGCCACTCCGCGAGCACCGCAGCATATCCCCACTGTCCATATCCTGTATTTTATAGTAACAGCGCTGCGCAGGGGCATCGCTAGCACCATACCCTCAGAGCCCAATCCCCGGATCCTTGGCCCGGTCCCCCGGGTGACTGCCGCTATAGAGGTTGCAATACGACTGGGCCGCGGGCCCCGCACCGCATCTATAGAAATTTACTGTGGTGACTTGGGCCTATGTCATAAAATACACGGGCCCCTGTTACTATAGTAATACCACTATACTTTCCCTCCTTCCCGAGTGCAGCGGAAGTCCTGATGTCTTCTCGCGCCATGACGTCACGAAGCTGTGCGCCGCGCATGATGTCATGATGCTGGTTGATTTCGGGACATCCTCTGCATCGAAGCTGGGTAAGTGTAGCATCATTACTGTCTGCTGGGGTCCTGTATCTAAGCTTGCCTTGTAATAGGCTTAGATACAGGGTCCAACAGACAAAATCACACATGGGCTTAGATACAGGGCCCACGTGTGATACTACCTGTTGGACCATGTATCTAAGCTTACCACAAGACAGGCTTAGATACAGGACCCCAGCAGACAATAATCTTATACAGTATAAGATTACTGTCTGCTGGGGCCCTGTATTTAAGCTTACAATGTGGTAGGCTTACATACAGGGCCCATCAGACAGTATCATACATGGCCATGTATCTAAATCTACTATGTGGTAGGCTTAGAAACAGGGCCCATGTGTAATACTTTCTGTTGGACCATGCATCTAAGCTCACCACAAGGCAGGCTTAGATACAGGACTGCAGCAGACAGTAATCTTATACTGTATAAGATTACTGTCAGCTGGGGTCCTGTATCTATGCCTGCCTTGTGGTAGGCTTAGATACATGGTCTAACAGACAGTATCACACAGGGGCCCTGTATCTAATCCTACCATCTGTGTTACTAATGAGATTTTTGTGTGTTTGTGTTTTTTTTACAGGTTCGGTTGTTGGACTACGTCGGACTCGAGGACTACTTCGATGATGGCTTTTTACATTTTCAATAAAATGGTTAATGGGTGTTGTGAGTTTTTTTTTATTTCAATTAAATATATTTTTTCTATGTCTTTGTATTTTCTTTTAAACTTCATTACTACTGCCTTAGTAATGGCCACTGGCTGATTGACAGAGTCCATTACTAAGGCGGGGCTTAGTGTTAGCCAGTGCAGAGGCTAACACTAACCCCCATTATTACCCTGGTACCCACCGCCACCAGGGGTACTGGGAAGAGCTGGGTATGATCCAGTACCTGACCATCTGTAGTGATGGCAAGGCAATGGGGCGGCCACAGGCTGGTATTATTAGGCTGGAACCTGGTAATGCTAGCCTGCTGCTGCTGTCCTGAATCTGGCTGGTTATCATAAATGGGGAGGACACCACTTAAATTTTCATTTTTTTTAATGGAATAAACGTTGTGGGTTCTCCCCATTTTCATAACAAGCCAGATACAACATAGCAGCAGCAGGCTAGCATTACCAGGGTGGGAAGGGCCACTGTTTTTGGCCTTTCCCAGCCCAATACTACTGAGAATAAAAAAGCCGTAATCTAAGTAGTCCTCGAATCCGACGTAGTCCAACAACTGAACCTGTAAAAAAAACACAAATACACCAATAAAATTAGTAACACATAAAAAAGCAAAGCAATTCTTAGGGTATCTTAACACGCATTCCTCTCCGTGGAACTACTGTCCCGTACTGAAAACATGATTACAGTACGGGACAGTTGTCCTGCAGCGAGGCAGGGACTCCTAGCATCGTACATAACTATGATGCTAGGAGCCCGGCTCCCTGCGGTGTGTTCGGTCCGGGATTAGCGGCCGAAATACGTTCCGTCCATTACGGACTTAATGTGGTCGTGTGAATCCAGCCTTAGGGTATGTGCACACGTAGTGTTTTCAGGCGTATTTTGGGGCGTTTATGCCTAGAAAAACGCCTGAAAAAACGGAAGCAAGTGGCGTTTTTTTACGCCTCAATTTCAAAATACGGCGCATAAAAAGACGCCCGCGAAAAAGAAGTGCATTTCACTTATTTGGGGCCGTTTTTCATTGACTCTATAGAAAAACAGCTCGAAAAACGGCCGCAAAAAAACGCAGCAAAAAACTCGAGTGGCTTAAAAAACGTCTGAAAATCAGGAGCTTTTTTCAGACGTTTTTTAGTAAGCGTGTGCACATACCCTAAGGGTATGTTCACACGCTTAACAAAATACGGCTGAAAATACGGAGCTGTTCTCAAAGGAAAACAGCTCCTGATTTTCAGCTGTTTTTTAATCAAACTAGCATTTTTCACGCGCGTTTTTGGAGCTGTTTTTCTATTAAGTCAATGAAAAATGGCTCCAAAAACGGCTCTTTTTACGGGGCGTATTTTTACGTGCCATTTTTTTAAAATGAGGCGTAAAAAAAGTTCCGATTTTTCAGCTGTTTTTATGATGTTCACGGCCCGAAACACGGCTGAAAATAGCCTGTGTGAACATAGCCTAATTGATGCGTGAAACACGGGCAGCACACGTATGTCGTCCGTTTGCTGTCCGTGGTTTTCACGCACCCATTGACTTCAATGGTCGGCTAGGTGAGTAAAATACACCAATATAGGACATGCAGTGAGTTTCAGGCAACGGACACTCACATGAAAGCTCACTCAAGTGTGAATAGCCCCATTGAAACCAATGGGTTAGTGTGCTGTGCGTTATTTCAACGCACAGCACACGGATGAGATTCACGCTTGTCTGAATGAGCCCTAAGTCTATTATGTGTGATACTGTCTGCTGGGGCCATGTATCTAAGCCTATCATGTAGGATACTGTCTGCTGAGACAATGCATCCAATTCTATCCAGCGGTGCAGCAATAGGAGCCTTAGTCTTATAGACATGCTATCTCCGATATATATGTAAAAAAATATATTTTTTGTTCTGGGAGGGTAAATATATGTCTCGGGGCTTGTGCCCCTAATCTTTTAAGCAGAGGAGTAGCTAGGTTCTCCAGCACCCGGGGCAAAGATTCAGTTTCGCGCCCCCCCCCCCCCCCAACCTCTTTCCCGACATCTTCTTCCCCCTCGCCAGGAGTGCACTCAAGAGGTTCGACAGGAGAGCTGGGTCCACAGACCAGAACCCTTGGTCCAGAGACCCCTATTGCCTTCCCCTAGTGCGCTACCTGAAGAACCCATGCAGGTAGACAGAGTCCGGTTGTCTGAACAAGAGAAGCATCGCAGACGCTCCTCCGGACTATGTTTGTATTGTGGCCTTAAGGGTCATTTTGTGCGCCAATGCCCACAGAAACCGGGAAAAAATATATATGTAAAAAACTGGATATTTGGAAAGCGCTACTCAATATGAAGAATAAGCAGAGTGATGCTGATAAGCAGGTTTATTGTACTACAAGGATGGGCAACGCATTTCAACGCAGAACATGCGTCTACGTCAGGCCAAAATTAGGTATGAAACAAGCAAGACATACATCTTAAATACACATGTGGATGAGGGGGAGGGGATAAGCGGCAAAAAAACGCCAAACATGAAACAATCAAGTACATAGATAAAAACAGATGTGACTGACGTCATCAGGTGAACAGTCACAATTGTAAAAAACATGAGGTACATAAAAAGGTATTAGGCACTGAATATAGAGGTAGAGAGTTGGCGCACAATCATAAAGTGCAGATCGGAGTGATAAAAAACAAAGGATGCAAACATATAAAAAAATATAAAAACCAGGACGGAAACTAAGTATTCAGAGAAGTAGATGTGGACAAAACTGTGGGAAGGTATTAGAAACATGAAATGTACGGGAATATATGAGTTCTAACAAAGTTACTCACTCCAAGCCTGCCGGCCTGCTTCAACCTCTGCCTGTACCCAATGCCCCCTGGCAGCACATTGCGATGGACTTTATCACAGACCTTCCTCCCTCAGCAATATACAACACTGTCTGGGTGGTGGTGGACCGGTTCTCTAAGATGGCACATTTTATCCCGCTGATCTGCCTACCTTCTGCTTCCCAACTGGCGAGTCTCTTCATTCAGCACATCCTTCACATTGTGTCTGACCGGGGGGGGGGGGTTCAATTTACCTCAAAGTTCTGGAGAGCCCTCTGTAAACTTCTGGATGTGAGATTGGACTTTTCCTCAGCTTATAACCCCCAGTCCAATGGGCAAGTCGAGAGGATCAACCAGATCATGGGGAATTAGCTCCGCCACTTCATCTATTTACAGCATGATAACTGGGTACAGCTTCTTCCATGGGCCGAGTTCTCGTACTACAAATACACAAGTGAGTCCCCCACTTCCACTCCGTTTTGCATTGTGTACAGTCAACATCCTAGAGTTCGTCTTCCTGTGTCGACTACATCTCAGGTGCCCGCTGCTGACTCTGCATTTGGGGACTTTCTGAAAATCTGGCAACAGACCCGGTCCTCTATTTTGCTAGCAGTCGATCGCATGAAGCGAAAAGCGGATACAAAGAGAAGAGAGCCGCCTCAGTATCTTCCGGGTACCAAAGTCTGGCTGTCCTCTCGGAACATTCGTTTGAAGGTGCCTTCATACAAGTTTGCTCCCAGGTTCCTTGGTCCTTTTGAAATTCTGCAACAGATAAACCCTGTCTCCTATAATCTGCGGCAGCCTCCTACCCTCAGAATCCCCAACTCCTTTCATGTGTCCCTCCTGAAACCTGTGGTCCTGAACCACTACAGCAAGACTTCTACTTCCACAGTTGCTCCCAGCGGTTCTTCTGATGTGTTCGAGGGGAGGTAGATTCTGGACTGCAAAAGGATAGGAGGAAGGACTTTCTATTTGGTGGACTGGAGAGGGTTTGTCCTGAGGAGAGGCCCTGGGAGCCGGAGGAGAACCTCAGTGCTCCTGCTCTCATTAAGAAATTCCTCTCCCGCTCTGGCCCCGGCGAAGGAGCCAGACATGGGGCCCGACAATTAATCGGTATGCCCAGGGGTGGGATTAAAATTTTTAACAACGGGTTCACTGTTTTTCAGACAAAGACATGCGGGAGGGGGGATGGGTTCACGGTGTCTTGCGGTGTATCGCGCAATTGAAAATGAGTCTAATAATAAAATGAAGCAATTATGATATTCCAAATACCCCCTATATTAAAGTGGACTCTAAATAAAGAAATTCCCTGTCCAGAATGTTTTATATAATTACATAAGCACACAGAACTACCCACACATTATATTAAACTTACCCATTACGTATAGGTGAATATGCGCACATTCAATTTCCTAAGCGTGCTCAGCCCATTTAGATGCACATGAGAAAGGTGGAGGACAGTGCGGCATGCGCAGTAAGCCACGACAACTCTTCCGGCTAATGCACAGATACGGTGCCAGGAGCAAGCTCAGTACATATATACAGCACCAGAACAAAGCTCAGTACAAATATACAGCACCAGAACAAAGCTCGGTAAATAAATACAACACCAGAACAAAGCTCAGTACATATATATATAACACCAGAACAAAGCTCAGTAAATAAATACAGCACCAGAACAAAGCTCAGTACATATATACAGCACCAGAACAAAGCTCAGTACATATATACAACACCAGAACAAAGCTCAGTACATATATGCAGCCCCAGAACGAAGCTCAGTACATATATACAGCACCAGAACAAAGCTCAGTACATATATACAGCACCAAAACAAGCTCAGTACATATATACAGCACCAGAACCAAGTTCAGTACATATATAAAACTCCAGAACTAAGCTCAGTACATATATACAGCCCCAGAACCAAGCTCAGTACATATATACAGCCCCAGAACCAAGCTCAGTACATATATACAACACCAGAACGAAGCTCAGTACTTATATACAACACCAGAACCAAGCTCAGTACATATATACAGCACCAGAACAAAGCTCAGTACATATATACAACACCAGAACCAAGCTCAGTACATATATACAACACCAGAACCAAGCACAGTACATACATATATATATATATATATATATATATATATATATATATATATATATATATATATATATATATATATATATATATATATATGTTTTGAGCTTTGTTGTTCTGATATATATGTACTGAGCTTTGTTCTGGTGCCGTATATATGTACTAAGCTTTGTTGTGGTGCTGTATATATGTACTGAGCTTGGTCCTGGTGCTGTACTTATATGCAGAGCTTAGTTCTGTAGTTGTATATATGTTTTGAGCTTCTCTTTGGTGCTGTATATATGTATTGAGCTTGGTTGTTATGATGAATATAACTCCAGAACCCAGATCAGTACATATACAGTGAAGGAAATAAGTATCTTGCTGATTTTGTAAGTTTGTCCACTGTCAAAGACATGAACAGTCTAGAATTTTTAGGCTAGGTTAATTTTACCAGTGAGAGATAGATTATATTAAAAAAAATAACATAGTCAAAATTATATATATTTATTTGCATTGTGCACAGAGAAATAAGTATTTGATCCAATACCAACCATTAAGAGTTCAGCCTCCTCCAAACCAGTTACACACTCCAAATCAACTTGGTGCCTGCATTAAAGACAGCTGTCTTAAATGGTCACCTGTATAAAAGACTCCTGTTCACAGACTCAATTAATCAGTCTGACTCTAACCTCTACAACATGGGCAAGACCAAAGAGCTTTCTAAGGATGTCAGGGACAAGATCATAGATCTGCACAAGGCTGGAATGGGCTACAAAACCATAAGTAAGACGCTGGGTGAGAAGAAGACAACTGTTGGTGCAATAGTAAGAAAATGGAAGAATTACAAAATGACTGTCAATCGACATCGATCTGGGGCTCCATGCAAAATCTCACCTCGTGGGGTATCCTTGATCCCGAGGAAGGTGAGATCTCAGCCGAAAACTACACGGGGGGAACTTATTAATGATCTCAAGGCAGCTGGGACCACAGTCACCAAGAAAACCATTGGTAACGCGTTACGCCGTAATGGATTAAAATCCTGCAGTGCCCGCAAGGTCCCCCTGCTCAAGAAGGCACATGTACAGGCGCATCTGAAGTTTGCAAATGAACAACTGGATGATTCTGAGAGTGATTGGGAGAAGGTGCTGTGGTCAGATGAGACTAAAATTGAGCTCTTTGGCATTAACTCAACTCGCCGTGTTTGGAGGAAGAGAAATGCTGCCTATGACCCAAAGAACACCGTCCCCACTGTCAAGCATGGAGGTGGAAACATTATGTTTTGGGGGTGTTTCTCTGCTAAGGGCACAGGACTACTTTACCGCATCAATGGGAGAATGGATGGAGCCATGTACCATCAAATCCTGAGTGACAACCTCCTTCCCTCCACCAGGACATTAAAAATGGCTCGTGGCTGGGTCTTCCAGCACGACAATGACCCGAAACATACAGCCAAGGCAACAAAGGAGTGGCTCAAAAAGAAGCACATTAAGGTCATGGAGTGGCCTAGCCAGTCTCCAGACCTTAATCCCATCAAAAACGTATGGAGGGAGCTGAAGATCCGAGTTGCCAAGCGACAGCCTCGAAATCTTAATGATTTACAGATGATCTGCAAAGAGGAGTGGGCCAAAATTCCATCTAACATGTGTGCAAACATCATCATCAACTACAAAAAACGTCTGACTGCTGTGCTTGCCAACAAGGGTTTTGCCACCAAGTATTAAGTCTTGTTTGCCAAAGGGATCAAATACTTATTTCTCTGTGCACAATTGTGGCGGAACGGGTGACGGTTACAGGCATTGTACCCAGATAAAGGTTGAGCCTGCCGCAAACCGTCGCACTCCCGCCATCCGGGTGCCATAGCTTAGATGGCGCCCGGTGCTAGATGGGGATATGTCCCCTCAAACTGCATTACGTTATGTTTGATAACCAGTTGTTTTATATTGTATTGTATTCAGTGCTGCTTCAATGTCCTCCCCTCTAGGGTTAATCTTACACTGCAGGAGAATGAGTCACAGGCTGAGAGCGGGAACTTGTTTAATGTAAATAAGAAAAAGGAGGGGGCAAGAGCAGGAAGCCTGATTCCTGAGGGAGGGGTGAGTGAGGGATATTGTGGTGCTGTGTGAGAACTGAGGTTAGTTGCTGCCCAGGAGAGGATGAGATAGCAGTGTGAGCTGCAGGCAGGGGCTGTCTACCTCAGAGATGGTACCTGACCTAGGGACAGTAACAGAGGACAAGTGCTGGATTCCCATCTAACAAAGGAGGCTCTGGAGACATCCCAAAGGATGAAAGGTACAGTGGAGAGACCCCATAGTGAGGTAGCCTGTCCCATCCAGCCCAGAGGGGAGAAGCAGCGGTGCATTTGTTCTGTGTGTGTCTGTCCCTGTTAATAAACGCGCCGCTGTGGCTTGTCCCCTGTTAATCTGTGTCACCTGAATCTATCGCCCACATTCTCTTGGCGTAAACCGACCCCCACTGACCCGGTTTCGCCACAACAATGCAAATAAATATATATATATAATTTTGACTATGTGATTTTCTTTTTTTTTTTTCTATAATCTATCTCTCACTATTAAAATTAACCTAGCCTAAATATTCTAGACTGTTCATGTCTTTGACAGTGGGCAAACTTACAAAATCAGAAAGGGATCAAATACTTATTTCCTTCACTGTATATATATTTACCAGTGCAGTGTAATATCTCCATACCCTAAAAGGATTAGATGCCCAGATCTAGACTGTATGCATGGGCATACCGACACCCACATATACAGTGTATGTAATGTCCGTCTATGTCAATGCATACACATTCAAAAAAGTGACCAATGTAAAGAAGAAGGATGCAACAATAAGTAAAAAAAATTATATGTTCGGCCCATAGTGTTTTTACGTCGGTCACTAACGGGCCTTATTCCGATGCCATAGACTTTTTACGTCGCGGCATCGGAATAAGTAAACAGAGCAGGGAGCTGTCAGATCTCCCTGCTCTCAGCCGCCAGAGGCAGCTGAGGGCTGGGAGCGTCCCTGCTCTGCCGGGTGAGATCGATATAAGTATCGATCTCACCCGTTTAACCCCTCGGATGCGGTGCTCAATAGCGAGCACCGCATCCGAGTGGTTTTGGAGAGAGGGAGGGAGCTCCCTCTCTCTCCCACCCAGCTATAAGATCGCCGAGTGTCTGTGTCTCCAATGGCAGCCGGGGGCCTAATAAAGGCCCCCAGGTCTGCTTGGAGTGAATGCCTGCTAGATCATGCCGGAGGCATGAACTAGCAGATGCCTGTCCGTTTTAAACGGACAGGCATAATACACTGCAATACAGAAGTATTGCAGTGTATTATAATAGCGATCGCAGAATCGCATATTATAGTCCCCTAGTGGGACTAGTAAAAAAGTTTAAAAAAAAGTTTAATAAAGTTAATAAAAAAAAAATGTGAAAAAAAATGAAAAACCCACTTTTTCCCCTTACAAACTGCTTTAGTATTAAAAAACCAAAATAAAATAAAAAAGTTACACATATTTGGTATCGCCGCGTCCGTAACGACCCCGACTATAAAGCTATTACATTACTTAACCTGCACAGTGAACGCCGTAAAAAATTAAATAAAAAAAGATGGAAAAATTGCTGTTTTCTGTGAATCCTGACTTTAAAAAAATGTGATTAAAAAGTGATCAAAAAGTTGCATCTACTCCAAAATGGTACCAATAAAAACTACACGTCGTCCCGCAAAAAAAAAGCCCTCATACAACTGCATCGGCGAAAAAATAAAAACGTTACGGCTCTTCAAATATGGAGACACAAAAATAAATAATTTTGAAAAAAAAGCGTTTTTACGGTGTAAAAGTAGTAAAACATACAAAAACGATACAAATTTGGTATCGTTGCAATCGTAACAACCCGCTGAATAAAGTTATTGTGTTATTTATATCACACGGTAAATGGCGTAGATTTAGGACGCAAAAAAGAGTGGCGAAATTTCAGATTTTTTTCTATTCCCCCCCAAAAAAAGTTAATAAAAGTTAATCAATAAATAATATGTACCTCAAAATGGTGCTATTAAAAAATACAACTTGTCCCGCAAAAAACAAGACCTTATTTAGCTATGTCGACGCAAAAATTATAGCCCTTGGAATGCGATGATGGAAAAACGTAAAAAATATCTAGGTCATTAACGTCTAAAATAGGCTGGTCATTAAGGGGTTAAACATTATATATATTATTGATGTGAAAGTGCACTAGTGCTAAAATTTCTAAGAGGAAAAATGTATACAATGCAGTATACCAATTTCTCCATATGTCACTCAATGTTACTGTAAGCAGAGGCGTAGCTAGGTTCTCCAGCAGCCGGGGCAAAGATTCAGTTTGGCGCCCCCCCCCCCCTCCAACCTCTTTCCCGACATCTCCTTCCCCCTCGCCGTGTTTGTTTTCTCTACCAATCGACGTGTCATTTCTTTTTATGTAACGCGAGCATAAAAAACATTTGTACATTTTATAAGCAATATAGTACTGTACACAACACCAGAACCAAGCTCAGGAGATAAATACAGCACCAGCACAAATACAGCTCAATAGTGCAACCCCTGCCGTA